>NC_134483.1:161392894-161565394 GCF_040206685.1 Ascaphus truei | reverse complement strand
TAGATTGTACATTTCATTGAACATCACAATGACGGACTGCACTCTGCTACAAGCCCACTGCTGAGCCTCAGAATGGGGTGCCCCAATTTGATCATCGGTTACCCGGTTTGGAGGGTACCTTACTCTTTGGCTCCTGCGGAGCTGTTCTTCAGCAACTCCCTCTGGGGAGTAATAAGTACAGTCCTGAGGCTCAGCCTCTTCCCTTGAGGGGAGAAATGTCTCTGAACAGTCTCTGTTCGGCACAAAGCACGGCTCTGTGGATCCAAAGGCTGGCCCGCTGGTGCCACCTTAGTAGGCATTGGCCTACTGAGCCCTTTACCCGTAGCTCCTCCGGGAGATTCCCCTTCTGTGGAATAGTCCCTTTGAGAGGTCCTTCCATAGGGTCTTCAGGAGTTTCAGAGTGGGTTTCGTTATTTGCAGTCTCTTAACCCATCTCTGATAAGTCGGACTCACCGTTGAGCGGTGTGGCCAGTATTTCTGCTTCCTCATCTCCCACTTGTGGAATGGGTAGAATATGGTTACGGTGCCATACCTTTACCCGGCCTTCGGTGTCTTTGATGTGATAGACCGGGAGGCCAGGCATCTGAGATTCTATTTCATATACACTGTCTCTCCATCGGTTGGCCAATTTGTGTTTTCCTGGGACTCCCAGGTTTCGAAGTAACACAGCGTCTCCTGGACGAAGCTCCCAATATTTGACCTTATGATCGTATCGCCTTTTATTGTCAGCGTTCAGCTTAGCTGTAGACTTCTCAGCCTGTTGATAGGCCTGCTGCAAACTGTCTTTAAGTCTTTGCACGTATTTGAAATGGATAGCATTGTGTATCCTCTAAGACTCTAAGACGTACATCCACAGGCAGTCTCGCCTCTCGTCCGAACATGAGGAAGTATGGGGAGAATCCAGTTGACTCGTGTCGGGTACAATTGTACGCATGCACCAGGGCCTCCACGTGTTGACTCCATTCAGTCTTCTGAGCTCCCTTTAGAGTTCCAAACATGTCCAGTAAGGTCCGATTAAATCGTTCTGGCAAAGCGTCTCCTATGGGGTGGTACGGGGTCGTTCGTGATTTGGCAGTGTTCAGCATTTTGAGCAATTCTCGGATCAGAGTGGTCTCAAAATCCCGACCTTGGTCTGAGCGAAGGCGGTTTGGAATACCGTAGTGCACAAAGTACTTCTTCCATAATATTTTTGCCACTGTGATGGCTTTCTGATCTTTCGTGGGGAAGGCCTGGGCATACTGGGTGCAGTGGTCCGTGATGACCAGCACGTTGCATATTCCCCGGCTATCAGGCTCAATGCACAGAAAGTCCAGACACACAAGGTCCATTGGGCCTGAACTCTTCAGATGGCCCATGGGTGCTGCTCTAGTAGGCAGGGTCTTGCGTTGTATACACCGAGTACAACGGCAACAGTGGTGTTCTACGGCCTCGCGCATCTTGGGCCAGAAAAAGCGGTCTCGGACCAACCCGAAGGTCTTGTCTACACCGAGATGTCCATGCTCATCATATAGGGACTTCAACACCATGTATTGCAAGTTCTTAGGGAGGACGAGTTGTCGTCTATCGGGGTGGTTGTGGTATTGCACCACCCGATAGAGTAAGCAGTTATCGATTTCAAATTTGTCCGCTTCCCGCAAGAGCGAAGCAACCAAGTTTTTTGGAGCACGCTTCAAGAGGGCTGGGTTCCTTTTTTCAACGGCTTGCCTAATAATACAAACTACAGGATCTTGTATTTGGTAGTCTACTAAATCTTTCCACCGTAACACTTTGTCATGAGTTATGTTCATTCCCTTCGGATTGCAGTAGGCTGCTGGGACGGCCTGCGACTGGCATCCCAAGGAATCCGGAACCCGTAATTTGGAGAAGGCTACTTGATCGTTGATGATGGCGGCAGTGCTACAAATAGCTCGCATCCCTGGTCCTGGGAGTTCTTCCCATTCCTCATCATCTGGAGTAGCACTTAGCCCTGGTCGTCAGGATAGGACGTCAGCCCTTACATTCAAAGGTCCCGGCTTATACTTCAGGGAGAATTTGTAATTGTTTAGAGCTGCCAGCCATCGGTACCCTGCTGCGTCCAATTTGGCCGAGGTATTGATGTATGTGAGGGGATTGTTATCCGTCCTTACCTCAAACGTTACACCGTACAGGTAATCGTGGAGCTTTTCCGTGATGGCCCATTTGAGAGCCAGGAATTCCAACTTGTGGACAGGTTATTTCTGTTCACTGGGTGTCAGACTGCGGCTGATGTATGCCACTGGGTGAAGGCCCTCGGGGTGCTTCTGGTGCAAGATGGCGCCCAAGCCATTTAGACATGCATCCACATGCAGAACGTATGGTTGTTCTGGATCAGCATACGCAAGCACCGGCGCTTCAGTCAGACTTTTCTTCAACTTCATGAAGGCCCGTTCACACTCAGGCGTCCATTTATCACCAAACGGTTGACGGGCCGACGTGGCCTTCCTTCCTGTATCTTTGGGGTATATCTTCAACAGATTGTTCAGGGGTTTAGCTCAACTAGAGTACCCTTCTACGAAGCGACGGTAATACCCGCAGAAACCCAGGAAAGATTGCAGCTCCGTGACATTCTCGGGACGAGGCCAGTTCACGACCACTTCTACTTTGGCTGGGTCGGTGGCGATTCCTTAAGCTGACACGATGTGTCCCACGTAAGTCACCGAGGTGTGACAGAAGCAACACTTGTCGAGGGACAATTTAAACCCTTCTTTCCCAAGATGGTCTATCACTTTAAGCAGCCTCTCTTCGTGCTCTTCCAGGGTCCTTCCGAAGACAATGATGTCATCCAGGTAGATGAGACACTCCCGAGGGTTCATGTCCCCGATAGTCTTCTCCATCAGTCTTTGGAAGGTAGCAGGGGCCCCACAATCCCTTGGGGCATACGTGTAAATTGGTAGAACCCCAGGGGGGCAGATGAAGGCTGTTTTCTCCTGATCCTCTGCATTCATGGGTACCTGATAGTACCCAGATCGTAGATCGAGCACGCTGAACCATTGGCTTCCGTTCAGAGCATTCAGGATCTCTTCAATGCGAGGAAGGTTGTACTGGTCCGGTATCGTACGATTGTTCAGGGTTCGATAGTCGACACACAGTCGTACGGATCCGTTCTTTTTTCTCACCACCACTATGGGAGAGGCGTAAGGGCTTCGAGACTCCGTCAAAATCCCAGCGGTCTCCATTTCTTGCAAGACGTTCCTCACATTGTCCACATCCCTAGGGGCGATGTGACGAGAGCGTTCACGGAATGGAGTGGCATCACTCAGTCTAATGGCATGTTGAGCGCTGCAACTGCACCCCACATCCATCTAACTCGTGGAGAACACAGTCCGTCGTTTATTCAATTGGGTTGTCAGTCGCTCTTTCCACTAGGTGGGCAATGTCGACTCGCCGAAATTGAAATCCAGATCGACTAACCGCTCACCCGCTGCCGCCTCATTCACCTGGGGCGTTGTTTCCACAGGGCTGACTGGATATATGCAACCCAGACTCTGTCCGGCATCAAGTTCCATCGGGAATGGGGAGATGTTCTGCACATATTCGTAGGTTCGTAGAGGGATTTTAGTCGTCCACTCCCTCACTTCGGGTAGTATCCTATACCCTCTCTGAACCTCTTCCTCAGGAGTACTCTCCAGAGAGAAGAGCTGATCGTTCTTATCTCGCTCAGGATAACAGCACCAGACGGCCATTCGTTGCACCCCCCCTGGTAATATGGTCGTCAGTCCGCGTTGACAATTGTAGAGATCCCCGTGACGCTCCAAGGCATATACCCAGTTGCACTCCTCTCGTAGGACGGGATCTACGAGCGAATTGGCCAGCGGCAACTCATTGGTCTCTTTCATGTATGCTCTGATTACAGCTTGTACTATATACTATATCAGTATTGGTTCCCAAGATGATCAGATACTTGCACTGGTCTTGGGGCTCCGGGCATACCATTGCCGCTACATGCATGGGGTGTTTCTTGCCGGTGTTCAGTTGGAGTATTTCCAGTTGAACCCTTACAATCCCATCGATGGGGTAGTCTTCATTACTTAACCCCCTAACCTTCATATGTTCGGCCGACCTCAGGGGGCAGTGTCTAAGGTGCTGGTCATAGAACTTGCGGTATATAATGGTCACTTGGGATCCAGTGTCCAGTAGGGCAGAGGCATAGATCCCGTCCAGTACGATAAACACGATGGCCGAGGGGCCTACTTGACTGTAAGCTTCCCTTGGTAAGACGTCATCACTGGGGCCGGAGTCAGAAGGGGCATCTTCAGTTCCAGGAGGGGTTTCTGGGTCAGACTCTGCCATTTGTACGCGGCAGACCATCGACCGGGCTGAATTCCCTCTAGAGGGAGGTTCCTCCCTCTCCGGACAGTCACTGGAGAAGTGGCCCTTCTTACCGCAGTTATAGCACACAACCTCACGGCGTTCTGGACTAAACTTGGACGGGGAAGGTGGTTTGTCGGAGGGTTTTGGCTTGTACCCCTTGGACGGGGCGGCAGACTCTTCCTTCTTCTCCATAGAGCACTTTCCCTTTGAGACGGAGGGGCTCTTGGGTTTTGCGGTAGAGTGTAACAAAGCATGTGCCTCCTGAATTTTCACCTGGCGTAGCAATCCGGTGAATGTAGGGGGACTCGCTTCCATTAGTTTGCTGCGGAGCATATTGGCTATGGGGTGAGTGGGGCTTGATCCCCGCAGGTACTGCTTACGAAGCGCCTCATCCATCCCAGAGGCGGGAATCAGCTTACGATTGAGTAGGATTCCCAAGACCAGTTGCAGGCGGTGTATAAAGGCCGACAAGTCCTCCCCCTCCTTCTGATAGAGATTATAGTACTTCGTCCAGACCGCTCCTTCATCTTCTGCTAGTCCGTATGCTTCCAGCAGGAATTCCACCATCTCCATCGCTGTCAACTCTGGATGTTGGTCCCCGTGGATGGTTACAATGGTAGAAGCGGGAGGCCTGAGACACTCCATGATACGCTGCCTCTTTACTGTGTAAGTGCACGAGCATTCCTCTACGACTTTTAACGCATTCTCCCTCCAAAGGTCTATCCATTCCTCCCCCTGTGGTGTTGGAAGTACTCCCGAGAAGGCTTTGAGTTTCCGGTAGCTTTGTGACTGGGAGGCCATGGTGATGGCTTCTACGAATTGGGGTAGCATCACCCCCATTACGGAACCTTCATTAGTTACCCTACTGTCTCTGATAGGCTGGGAGTACATCCCATGGGGGCGGGTGCTGGTGAAGAGGGCGGTCTGTCAGCCCAACTAGTGGCTCCCATGAGAGCGCTTGGAGTAAAGAAGACTTTGGGTGGGGGACGGTCTACCCGGTTTGGGGTACTTGACACTGGTGCAGTTGGTGTCCAAGTACTGGTGGATGGTTCATCTGGAACCTGAGTAGAGTACCTTGATGAAAACATCTCCCGTATTACTGGTAAATCCGAGTATATAAGGGAGTAGCCTTCTGGCGGGGCCTCGGGGGCTACTAGAGTGTTCGGGGCCGGTTCTTGGCATATGTCCCGCCCTACAGTGAATGGCGCCCCAATTAAAAGCAGAGTCGAACACCTTGCTCCGGTACCATACTTTATCTGGCCCTAGGAGCTTCCTCTGCGAGTCCCGGATGTCATTTTCCGCCACTAACGCTGGAACGTTCCTTACGGCCACGACATAACTAGGTGATTCCCGGGATGAGATGGCCCAAGCATGGACCTCTTGACTTGAGGGAATTACCATGTTGCTGATCTCTTATGATACTGATTTGAATAGGGCACCCCAGGTCTGATATCTCTGCAGCGCCTCCAAATGTAACGGGTATTCTCTCTATCCCAATCACAGATATAGTGTGGGTGGGTGGAAACCTATGTGTTACCAGGTGTGGTGCATATACCTGTAGGTTCACAAGAGGCCTGAGCCTCCACTTGTTGGGAACCTGGGGTGAGTCCTTCAGCTCGAACTGGTTCACAGCGCCTCCACCTGTGCAGGGTTCTAGGAATGTAGAAGGTTGCCTAAACAGGACCCACATATATAATAAGTACATACACGGAGATGTATATAACCAGTTTATATAATATGCAGGAATAATACACACTTTAATACTACTCCCCCTAGGGGGTAACTCCACAGTCTATAACGCAGTCCAAAGTGTCTTTCACTCCACTAGGAGCGTACCTTCCCACCACCGTGTATCCCCACACCGTGTCCACAGCCAAACCCCTTTGTCCCGTGGTCAGCGCTGCCACTATGTGTAATGATAATATATATGATACGTTGGTGCACTTAGGAAGGTACCTGCCGAGCGCTCCTGCACTCGGGCCAGCAATTTACTTCAAAAAGGATCTGCTGCTTGGTGATCCCATCTGTCATCCAATGAATCCTTCTAGGCACGAGGGTCCCTATTGGCGATCCCACCCTGGAGATAGTCTATGTTTCTATAGCACAGACTTGAGCCCAAGTCTCTTCTCGGGGAGCGCAGCGTCCGCTGTGTCCCTAACTGACACTAATACTAATGTGACAGGGTCCCTAACCTAGGGCCTGTCCCTGTAGCACCACAAGCTGGTGGGTTCAGGACCTATCTCCGGCCTAGGGGGTTGCTGGCCTAATGCAGTGTGTCACAGACCCCTGCACTCACCTCCTTCCCCAGCTCTTCCTGGTCCAGAATAGCGTGGGCTCCTCAGCGTGCGAAATGTATCTACTTCTATCAAAGCAGGGAACTCCTGCAGCCCTATTGGCTCCCTGGCGTCATGGGGCCGCTCACGAGGCTCATGGGACTTGTAGTCCTGTTTAAGAGCCTTCCCTGGTAGGCTATGGGTCGCGCACTCCTTCTTGCGCATGTGCAACTCTGCCGGGCTGCCGAGGGCTTACTGCGCATGCGCAACATAACGCAGATGGCGGTGCCCTGCTCGGGAGCCGCCAAGAACCGCCGGGATGCTCAAACGCTCCATGCACTGGCCCCCACCCTCCAGAAGTGCCGGCGGGTCCATCGAGTGACCCGCGGCAGTGGAGGAAACGAGGGGGGGGTCGCCGGGCAGCAGGCACGCAGAGGGGACCTGGCTACACATACATCCCCCCCAACACATACAGTACAATAAATCCAGCATCGATTGTAAATATAAACCAACAAATCAGCAGCTAAACAAATGTATATGAAATGTCACACAATTGCATTGAGTGTGTACATGATGCAATTAATCTGTGCATCATGTAACACTATGCAAAATATATGTAACAATAAAATACAATATGAACCATGTCCCCTAACCACCAATGCCATCATGAAAATCAAATTGAAACTAAGCAACATCAATACAATCAGCATCAATCAATTAATACATTTCCTCAAACAATTACAATACAATACAAATCAATTATACAATTCCCTATTCAATTCCTAAAGCCAAACCATTGCCAAAACAATTCTAATTTAAAGTAACCACCATCATTCTAATCTAAGTACCATAAAGAAGCCATTACAATTAACCTGTAACTAAATACAAATTACATTATTCACAACAATGACAAAATAAAGCTGATACATACATTAGCCATACATGAAAAGAACATAAATATTTGCAAAACAATCAATTATTATCCCTGTATGTCTATCCCTATATATAGATATACATAAAATACAGGGGCAATAATACAGCATAAAAAACAATGCATTTACATACCAAAATCACATAGAATACACCCATTCAGTGCCTGTGAATGTATGTATATACATACAGTATGTACATAGCAACATTCCCAGGCATTAAATGGGACTGAAAAAATAAAAGACATGAATCAAAAATCCAAAAAACCTGTAAAAGTAAAAATAATACACTTTTCTTTTGTTTACTCCCCATTAGATGCCCACTCACCGAAATCCAGGCGACCCGGAAGCACAGGAACCAATCCACAGGTAAACCATAAAATAAAAAACCATTACAATCCATAACGGTGTCTTCTTTCTTCTATTTGTAATCCTTCCCGTCTGTCTTGGGGTCTTCTTTTCTTCTTTGGGGTCTTCTCCGGCTTCTTTGATTTTCATGATGGCATTGGTGGTTAGGGGACATTGTTCATATTGTATTTTATTGTTACATACATTTTGCATAGTGTTACATGATGCACAGATTAATTGCATCATGTACACACTCAATGCAATTGTGTGACATTTCATATACATTTGTTTAGCTGCTGATTTGTTGGTTTATATTTACAATCGATGCTGGATTTATTGTAACATGCAATGTAGTGATTTTAAGATTAAAAAATTCATGTTTTGATTTATGCATGTTTTATGTGTTTAATAATGGGCAAATAATCTATTATCCATATCTGGATAATAGTTATTTGGCACATTATTGTACTGTATGTGTTGGGGGGGGGATGTATGTATTGAATGTATAGGTCAGGTTTATTTATTTTACATACAGGGTTGGTTCCTTGGTTCTGCGTGAGACCTCTGGAGACCACCTGAGGTATCCTCGGGTATCTCACGGGTACCAGGTTGCGTGGTCCACGGGGGACACCTGCGGGGAAGAACCGGTGGCCCCACATCTGTGGGGGCACCACAGACCCGTAGAGTACGGGGAAGAACCGGTGGCTCCACATCTGTGGGGGTATCGCGGACCCGTAGTGCCCACCCGTGGGTCCCCAGACCTCCATGGGAACCACCCGAGGCCCCTCAGACACCTGTGGGTCTGACCTGGGGCTCCCAGACATCTGCGGGCCTACCAATTGTGGCCCATGGTGACCCGCTGGTGGGCCATGGCGCTTGGCGGGACCCACCAACAGGCCCCCAGAACCTGTATGAAACAAGTTGCTGGTAACCTGTAGGTCTGTGAGGTGACCCGTCAGGCCCACCGGGGACTCACGTGGGCCTTGGGTATGAACCCTGTATGTAAAATGATAAATCATGTATTTATGGGGGTCCACAGGGGGTGGGTTATGTGTTTAATAAATAGAATGATGTTTATTGTGGGGAAGTGTATTGTTTTTATTGTGGGTACTGGGGGTGGGGGGAGGGGGTATTGGCCCCAAGGGTATGTGGGTAGGCCTCCCGGCTGGGTAGTGGGTGAGGGTGGTTAGGCCTCACTGGGTGGGGGGGTTAGTGGGGGAGTGTATGTAGGCCTCCCGAGTGGTGGGTGCGGGTGGGTTAACCCCTTAATTACTGTAGCGGTTAATAACCGCTATGGTGATTAAGGGGTTAGGGGACATTACATTGGCTATTGTGATTGTTGTGCATGTTTTGCAGCACCGTAGGGGCATGGGCAGAATGAAGATGAGGATGAAGACGGCCTTCGTCGCGGGTGCCTGTAAAAGGTAAGTGTCATATATATTGACTGTATTTATTGTAATTTATATGTATTTAAAATGGGCAAATGCATTATTATCCATATGTGGATAATAGTAATTTTGCCCATTACAGTACTGTATGTGTTAGGGGGTGGGGGGGATGTGTGTTGTTTATTGGGGGCAATTGTCCCCAATAAACATGCTAATGTGCCTTAACCTCTTCATTGCCTTAGCGGCTATCCGCTAAGGTAATGAAGCTGCATTAATGTATTTTTAATAATAGTGTGCGGGAGCAGGGGGTCCCCTGAGCTGAACCGCATTGATTTTTGGCTCATAGACCCCCTGCTTCCCGAGTTACAGGCCCCGGTTTGGGGCATCGGAGGCCAGTGTCGCTGCCATCTTTATAGAGACCACGTCGCGTCTTGGACGCTATAAAGATGGTGGCGACACTGGCACCCGATGCCCCATACCGGGGCTTGTAACTCGAGAAGCAGGGGGTCTCTGAGGCAGAAATCAATGCGGTTCAGCTCAGGGGACCCCCTGCTCCCGCACACTATTATTAAAAATACATTAAAGCAGCTTCATTACCTTAGCGGATAGCCGCTACGGTAATGAATTATTGTTTATTGTTATGTGTGTTTTAATACTAGTGTATATAGTGAGAGACAGGGCTCCCACGTACCGTGCTCAGCTATGTGGTATCACTATAAGCATAAGTATGAATTTGTCCCATTGATATATAAACAGCAGGGAAACATTTGTCTTGTCATTCATTCATAGTCCGTGTTTTCCATATAAGTACCTCCTTCCACATGTGGGTAGGACCTGTATATATAGGTATAGTCAGTGTCACGAGAGCTTGCGACAGGCTGTAATTTACACCAAAACTATATATAAATATATATATACCTGGGTTTGAACTGGGACGAGACTTAAGATATGATAAATATAATTTATTCCTTGATAAAGGTGAACACAACAGATTATACAATAACAGGCAAAATATAGACACTTACGTAAAAGATGAAAATAATGAAAACAGTCCCATCTGAACTGGCAGTTTCATCCAGCAATCAGGAAATCATTCAGCAAACGAAGACAAAGGATATATGGGTGGACAGCAGTTTATAAACCATTCTCCTTCTATTCTTAACCTTAAGCACAGGGGATTGGTTTACAATTACCTCCAGCCACTCACTAACGTGGGAAAGCATTCTGACCCATGCCCCCCTGCTAGTTGGCACATGCGCAGTAGAACTCTGGGGGTCTCATTTCTGAAGCCCCACATTTACGTCAGGAATGCCAGACAGTCTACCATTTGGAGTTCTGGCAGGAAAACCTTTGTTGAAAGGTGTTAACTGGAACACTTAAGACCTGCCCTGGTTTGGGCTTCGGATAAACAGTGAGGGTGATAAAACTCTTTGAACAGCACTTAAATCCTAGACATAGCGGCGTCCCCAGGGCCATCTGCTACCTTATGGCCCAAAAGAATTTCTTCTGGGTCTTTGTCCATACCTTAAGATACACTATTAAGCATAAAACATAAACGTATTAAAATATCCGGTTCCGTTAGGTTTAGCAGGTCCAAACTTCCCAGTTCGCATTGCCAGAACTGGGACACCATATGGTCCAAAAAGCGACTGGCTACGACCTAAGAAACCGGAGTTACACCAATGCACATTAAATCATTTTAATACAAAAATCTCCATTGAAAAAGAAATCTCAGCTTTTCACTAAATCCCCATTGAAAACAACGGGCAGCTCCGCCATAGACTTTCAATGGTAAATCGCCGCCATTGAAGTCAATGGGGGTTTTCTGCCATTGAAGTCTATGGGAAAAGTCCCGAACTTCAAGGGGGTCCATACTCCGTCGGGTTGGTCCAAGCGGGTCAAGGATGGTTCTGCAGCGATGCCGGAGCAGTGGCTACAGATACCCCAAACCCTGATCCGCTGAACCCTCCAGAACCGGAGATATGGATTCCTAAAATTCAGCATTTCTCACTTAGTCATTTTTCTGAGCCGTTTCTGCCGCCGCCGGCAAAGCCTATGGCGCGACCCGCTCTATCTGGTTCGACCCTTATCGGGGGTCCAGGATTCGGGGACCCGGTGGTGGTCGAGTGGGGGGACGCTTAGGAACTAGGGGCAAAAAGAATTTTATCCCTAGGTGCCCTAAAACAGTTTATTTCCCCGCTAATTGACGTTGAACTTGACCCAGTGATTTTAGCTCTTTTGAAGGACATTGTATCCACTTTGCGGTTTGCGGTCTGGACGGCAGCCAACTAGGTTACCTCGAGGCATCTCCATTGAAGTCAATGAGCCCATTGACTTTCAATGGGAAACCGCCGCTCTCCCTCTCGGACGCCACCTGCTGGTCACTACAGGAAACAGGACGAAAACAGCACAAATTCCTATTGAAATGCATTGAGCCCTAATGGCGGCCAATGGGGACCTGCAAAATGGTGCCCGAAAAGGCGGGAAACTTACACAAAGAGCTATAATCATTAAAGAATTATTAACCCTTGTGCTCCCGGATGGATTCTAGTGTGTGTGTGATGCAAACACTGAGTAACCAGACATTACAATGGAACAGGGGAAATACATTTACATGTCATAACAAGGGTTACATCACATTTCTGGACCTCAGCCCAGTTAACCCCTTGTCTCCCTGGTGCGGTCAGGGGTGGCCAAATGGGGTGCAACCCCTTTAATACCGGGCCACCCCCTCTCTCCCTCTACAGTCAGTCACAAATATCTGACCACCTAATCAACAGTAATAGTGTCCCCCTGGATAATAGTGTAGGTACAGTGGAAGCGCCCCCAGAGACCGCAGTGAGCGGACTGGGGTACTCACAGTTAAGAAGTACAAATGATTCCTTCGGTATGCGTCACACTGGTAGTAGAACGACAGAGAAATCCTCCAAGAGATGAAGCGGAGCACAGCACAGCAAACAGAATACAGGGGCTAGACACCGGCAATGATAAAAATCCTTTATTCCATGAACAACATCATGGCTAGGGATGGGTAAAAATCTCTAACGCGTTTCGGGCCGTCGCCCTTTGTCTCTTTATCATTGCCGGTGTCTAGCCCCTGTATTCTGTTTGCTGTGCTGTGCTCCACTTCATCTCTTGGAGGATTTCTCTGTCTTAATACTAGTGTAGATGTGCAGGGGGTCTCCTGAGCTGAACCGCATTGGTTTCAGTCTCGGGATCCCCCTACTTCAGGAGATATAGGCCCCTTTATGGGATGCCGGTATCCCCTGCAGAATTTAAATGTCCTGGTCACGTGACGCGGGAGCTTTAAAGTGCAGGGGATACCGGCACCCCATAACGAGGCCTGTATCTCCTGAAGTAGGGGGTCCTCGGACCTGAAACCAATGCGGTTCAGCTCCGGAGACCCCCTGGTCATGTACACTATTATTAAAATGTATTTATTTAGTGTACGATCGCCTGTAACAGCCTTGCATGGAGATGGCGTACGTAAAGGTTAAGAACGCTAGCAGGGGGGAAAAAAGCAAACCGTACGCTGTGGCTGTTTTGAGCTATTTTGAGCAGGTACGTTAAAAATGGCCTCAAGGCCTTAGTGCAGGGGTGGGGAACCTTTTTTCTGCCAAGGGCCATTTTGATATTTATAAAATCATTCGAGGGCCATCCAAAATTATCAACTTAAAAATTAGCCTGCTATATTTGGTCAAACATTTAATGAACTCACCACTAATGTGATGGCTGGAACTGCTTCTCTTTGGGTGGCTGACTGACTCTTGGGTAGTGGGTGACTATGACTGACTGTGGGTTGGTGTCTGTGCACACGCAAATGCACACGCGTGCGCACCCACACACACACACACATCGGGCAGGGGGTAGGGAAATCAGACTCTCAGACCCACCTCTCTCTCAGATTCTCAGACCCACTCTCTCTCTCTCTCTCAGACTCTCATACCCACTCTCTCTCTCAGACTCTCAGACCCAGTCTCTCTCTCAGACTCTCAGACCCACTCTCACTCTCAGGCTCTCAGACCCACTCTCTCTCTCTCAGACTCTCAGAACCACTCTCTCGCTCAGACTCTCAGACCCACTCTCTCGCTCAGACTCTCAGACCCACTCTCTCGCTCAGACTCTCAGACCCACTCTCTCGCTCAGACTCTCAGACCCACTCTCTCGCTCAGACTCTCAGACCCACTCTCTCGCTCAGACTCTCAGACCCACTCTCTCGCTCAGACTCTCAGGCCCACTCTCTCGCTCAGACTCTCAGACCCACTCTCTCGCTCAGACTCTCAGACCCACTCTCTCGCTCAGACTCTCAGACCCACTCTCTCGCTCAGACTCTCAGACCCACTCTCTCGCTCAGACTCTCAGACCCACTCTCTCGCTCAGACTCTCAGGCCCACTCTCTCGCTCAGACTCTCAGACCCACTCTCTCGCTCAGGCTCTCAGACCCACTCTCTCGCTCAGGCTCTCAGACCCACTCTCTCGCTCAGGCTCTCATACCCACTCTCTCGCTCAGGCTCTCAGACCCACTCTCTCGCTCAGGCTCTCTGACCAACTCTCTCGCTCAGGCTCTCAGACCCACTCTCTCTCAGACCCACTCTCTTTCTGACTCTCAGACCCACTCACAGACTCTCAGACCCACTCACAGACTCTCAGACCCACTCACAGACTCAGACCCACTCACAGACTCAGACCCACTCACAGACTCAGACCCACTCACAGACTCTCAGACCCACTCTCACTCACTCTCAGACCCACTCTCACTCAGACTCTCAGACCCACTCTCACTCAGACTGTCAGACCCACTCTCACTCAGACTGTCAGACCCACTCTCACTCAGTCTCTCAGACCCACTCTCACTCAGACTCTCAGACTGTCAGACCCACTCTCAGACTGTCAGACCCACTCTCAGACTGTCAGACCCACTCTCAGACTCTCAGACCCACTCTCAGACACACACACTCACTCTCTCAGACACACACTCACTCTCTCAGACACACACACACACACACACACACACACACACACACACACACACACACACACACACACACACACACACACACACACACACACACACACACACACACACACACACACACACACACACACACACACACTCTCAGACACACACACACACACACACACACACACACACACTCTCAGACACACACACACACACACACACACACACTCTCAGACACACACACACACTCTCAGACACACACACACACACACACACACACACTCTCAGACACACACACACACACACACACACACACACACACACACACACACACACACACACACACACACACACACACACACACACACACACACACACACACACACACACACACACACTCTCAGACACACACACACACACACACACACACACACTCTCAGACACACACACACACACACTCTCAGACACACACACACACACACACACTCTCAGACACACACACACTCTCAGACACACACACACACACACTCTCAGACACACACACACTCTCAGACACACACACACACACACTCTCAGACACACACACACACACACACACACACACACACACTCTCAGACACACACACACACACACACACACACACACACACACACACACACACACACACACACTCTCAGACACACACACTCTCGCTCTCTCTCAGACACACACACTCTCTCTCACACACACACTCTCTCTCTCTCTCTCTCTCTCTCTCTCTCTCTCTCAGACACACACACTCTCTCTCCCAGACACACACACTCTCTGACACACACACTCTGAAACAGGATACAGTAGAAGGTAAGGCGGTGCAACTGCCCAGTGGTGAAGATAACAGACCGGGACCACTCAGATAACTGCAAAAGCTTTAATGGCACAAAAGCAACATAGACCCACACTTATGCGTTTCGCACGACTTGGCGTGCTTTATCAAAGAGTACCAGGGGGCGTGGGGCTCCCTTCGTTTTCCACTCTCTGACACACACACACACACACACACACACACACACACACACACACACACACACACACACACACACACACACACACACACTGACATTGACACACACCCACCCACACACCCACACAGTGACATTGACACACACACACACACACACACACACACACACACACACACACACACACACACACACACACACACACACAGTGACAGAGACAGACACACACACAGTGACACACACACACACACACACAATAAGCCCACCTCTGCAAACACACACAAAAATAATGCCTCTCCCCCCTTGGGATGGGTAAGGTGTCTGGGAGGGTGTATAAGGGGGCATGTGGGTTACCTGGGGCCCTGGGATGGGCTGCTGGAGCAGCATAGGTAGCCAGTGCAGGTGAGAGACTGGCAGGCCCGCGGAGCCTAAAGGGAGGGACAGAGGGGCGGAGCCTAAGGAGCCCGGCATTACTGGAGGAGAGAAGGGAGGGGGCAGTGCTGTAGGAAGAGGCGGGCCAAAAAAAAATCTTGGCAGAGTGACAGCACGGGCAGCCAATCAGGAAAGGGGGAGTTTTAAACCATTCTTGCAGGCTTGCTTCCCGGGGGCCGGACCAAATGACTTCGCGGGCCTTACACGGCCCGCGGGCCGGACGTTCCCCACCCCTGCCTTAGTGAATCGCGTCCCTGGCTTCACATTTTAACAAACCTGCTTTTTTGCAAAATCAGAACGCAAAGCCATTGAGCTTAGTGCATAGCCCCCTATATCTTCAAACTTTGCGTATGACCTTTATTGGGTGATGTATCAATGTAAAGAAAGTGCAAAGAATCAATTGTTTTGATGCATTGCTACAGTTTCTGATTACGTTTGGGTGAAATATAAGAAAGGGTTTCCTACATTTGACACTAATTGTTAGCCAGAAAAGTTGACATCACTTCAGACTTGCCAGATAAAATGTGATGCACAGAAACACAGGATACGATACATTACAATCTGTCGAGTGACTCCTCCCTATCTTCTCTTATTGGCACTTGATAAATTGAAACCTTATTCACATTGGCCAAGACTTGATACAAAGAGACACAAGATGAAAAGATGCAATTTGTCTCAATTTTGCTCGAAATGTGCTTTGATACATTACTCCCTTTGATTGTAAAGTTACATGGAATGCAATCCCATTGTGGATGATACAAAGCAGATGAAGTTTGCAGTTTGTATATTAGGTGAAGCGATAAAGGAAACTCTGAGTTATTGAGGCCCCTCAGAGATTTATTTCAGAAAGTGCTGTGTTGAAATAGCTGCAAACTTTATGAAGCCATATATTAGTAGAGTAAACCAGTCCTGTTTTTTTACATGTCAACATATGAAACCATACTCTGATTTGCAAGCTTAGATTTCTTACACAAATTACACAGCACTTCAAATACCAGAATGATCAATTAAACTTTAACCAGGACCGGCCTAACATGTACAGACATCTATGGGTTAGCTGGGAGGTACAGTATAGAGTAATGTGTTCTGCACATGAGCATACAAGAGCAAGCAGATTACAACCTGATATCTAATTACAGTATCACAACATTAATTGTTAAAGTAGGCCTAATTTTGTAGCCTTTATCGAACTAGTACATTTTCAATGAAGAAAATGTTTATTTTGTCAGCAAATATAAGAACAGGACTAGCTCAGCCTGTCTTCATTGAAATAGTGCTGTCTGGTGATATCTACATGCTGTACAAGATCATAAACACAATACTTACTGTTACTGCCAGCAGGGTTACCACGTGCCTGCAGATTATAATTACAGTTTTTATTTACCTAATTATATGTAACAAGCTACACCTGTCCTGTTCCAATACATTATACTTTGAGAAAATGCACTGGGTTCTAAATAAAGCAGCAAAGCAAGACTTGGTTATATTTTTATTTGATAATCTAAAACCTGGTACAGACTAAACAGAGATTGATGGTGATGTGTGCACTATGCTGCCTAGCACAGCACTCAGGGCCATATTAACTAGGGAGTGCTGTTCCATAATACACCTTCCAACACAGGTTGGCTCATATTTACAAAGCTGTCTTCGGACATAGACACGCCCGCACCCCCCACCCCCTGGCAATGGAAGACACCTCACACCCCCATGTACTTTAGGACTTTGCTATCTCAGCAATAATGGGATTGCAGAATATTGAATCAGTAATGATCACCAAAAAAAAGAGCGAATGCGCAGCATACAATTGCTTGTAAAATAACAGCTTATGTGTACAAAAACGCAATGTGCAATATAACGTATAAAGGCAATGAAAAAAAAAAGGAATAAAAGAATGAAAAAAGACCTTGAGAAACCCTCAACATTTTAGAAGAGAAATCTAATGTACCATGTAAATTGTATCCTGTAAAAACCTTACATGACGATCAGATTAGAGAGAATGAGATGTATCGTATTGTACGCCTTTGTGCGTGCACTTTATCACCCTGCAAGCTGTTTAGAAAAACAAACCTGCTAGGGCTGAGGTGGCATAAACATTCTAGTTTAGAAATCAGCACCAGATGTAAGAAAGTAGAGCAACAAGCTTGTTATATATATATACACTACACCTTGGAGCAAAAAATGGTTTTTTTCATTAAATATGTATTTATCATCTGATTATTATTTGAGTGTATTTGTTTGAAATGAACGAATGATACATTTTAATAGTTTGTCACTTCGATCACAGGAAAATTATACATAAAAACATTGGAAATGTTATTATTCTGTTCTTCTTGCCTTGATTCCTTCTTTAATAAATGAAGAGTAAAATAAATAAATAATTAGCAATACAGGATGTGATATAATCTAAATCATGCTAATTATTCCTTCATCACAAACCCTTCATGTACGTTTTGAAACCACACACGCTGGTTTGGAATGATCCTGCTAACGGTGAGGTTCTATGATCTTGTGGAAATGTGAAGACAGAACTGGGACTGCAAAGGGACATTGTGCCTATGGGGTCTAAATAACACAATCTACTATATGATGAGTAAATGTGCGATAAATGTTAAGTTGGTCAACTAAACTTTGCCAACCTTCATGTTTTGGGTTTGGGGAAGTAGTGGTGGATCAATCATTGGTTAATAACCTCAGGTATTGTAGGCTCTACTGGCACTGAAACATGGGGTCTATGTTGCTGTGAGACTGTAGCTTACCAAATAAGTGATATAAGAAGGTAGACATGTCATTTTATTTCTCAGAAGAGTGTTCAATTTACTGGCCTTTTTCGTAGCCTAGAACTGATGGGACTGTGATTGACAGCACAGTTGTTATCCATTACAGCAACACTGCACTGCTCCCACCACTAAATTCCTTATTTACAAATGTGTGGGAGTTGTTATTTCCCTTTAAAGCAGCAAAACATGTGAAACATTATATATTTTTTTAAAATCAGTTTTGCAGTATTATATTATAGTGACTGCTTTAAAAAAAAATCAACTCTTAATGCCATTTGTAATGAGTTTTAAAGCATCCTTTGATTTCTATAGCAGGTTTTAGCCCACCTCCCAAGCAGCGGGGGATCTTTGCAACACTTTCTTGTTTGTGATCATTTGTTGCCAATGTTCCCAGCCGGTTGAGCTGTAAACTGTAACAATAGATATTGTTACCTTAGTAATATAATGATACATAGTAGCTGCTGATTTATACTGGCCTAATTTTAAGACCTGCTAAGCAACAGATGATTGTTATTATGTCCTGATATGTAAAACCATAGAATTCAAAGAGAGTGTACTTTCTTTTTCACACAACTATATGTATATCTTTATTTATATAGCGCCAAAAGTGTACTCAGCGCTTCAGAAAGAATACAGTATGGGGAATTATAATAATACAATAAGCCCAGCAAAGTCAGACAATAGGAAAGGAAATAACAAAATAAATTGCTGACGTGCACTCAAAGGCAGATGGAAGAAAGTGCTGTGTATAATCTTCAACAGGATCGGGGGGGGGGGGGGGATATGCAAGATACTAGATCGTGTCACATAGATGAAGCAATAAATATGGGGAGGGGGTGGGGTAGGGAAAAGATAGGGCATGTAATGTCATCTTACCCTAATAGATGTACCCTCTAGTATTCTCCTCTGTTGGGATTATATGCAGCAATCTGATGGAACAGCTAATGTTGTCGGGCTGGAGAGTAGGGAAATCACCTCTTGCGTCTCTCCACTCACATCCCGAATCAAACTCCTGCTCCTGTCCTCCGCGGTCAGGTTGCACTGCACGTCCGCAGTGGAGACTCCTCCTCCTCCCCCTAAACGGGTGCCACCGAAGGCCAAATGTATACAATGGAGAAAGAATGGCTCCAGGGCACTCACAAGCAATCCTTGTATCCTCAAAGTTGAGAGCAAAACTGGGATCCCAGAGTAAAGGGATGATGAATCAAATTTATTGCAGCATACAAAAAGGGGTGAACAGATAAATCCTCTCACGCGTTTCACGGAAACTATGCGGTTTCTCAAGGAGTGACAAGCTGAAGGAAATAAGCACTCTATATAGGTGCTGGGTAATTAGAAAATTACAACCAGGTGAATTAGATTGTAACACCAAAAATACACATAAATGCATACTAAAATGTTAAAATAAAAAGAAACATATAAAAAAGAAGATCAATGCATATAGAAACATAATGAATATGAATAGAGTATCATATAACAGATACATTTGTTTTAAATATGTATAACTTGTTGTGATTCTAATTTGAGAATCTAACAATCATTATAATAAGTGACTCAAAAACATATGCCTATAACCTGAACTGCTAAATGAGATTGGGTCACATAGACATACTTTTCTCATTAATATACATCATTATGTCATGTTAGTCATGACTGTGTACTCTTCATTCTTCATATGTAGAGTGACATACTGTATAGGAATTTGAGAATATGTTGACACTGTTCTTATTCTATAATTTTTCATCATGGTTTCATTTTTGGGTAATTTACTATTATGACTGTTGCATCATGAGTATTTTCTCTTTTTGGGGTATAAACAATTATTTGCCTGATATTCATTTAAACTTGTTTCAGCATTGTATTAGCCTTGCATTGCAAGGTGTCTTTTATTATACATGTGTTGATTTACTTTTTATATTGTGAGTCCACATGCATTTGATATTAGGGTCCTATTTATGAATTTTCTAATTGATTGGCATTTGGCAGTTCAGGTTATAGGCATATGTTTTTGAGTCACTTATTATAATGATTGTTAGATTCTCAAATTGGAATCACATCAAGTGATACATATTTAAAACAAATGTATCTGTTATTTGTTACTCTATTCATATTCATTATGTTTCTATGTGCATTAATCTTTTTTATATCTTTCCTTTTATTTTAACATTTTAGTATGCATTTATGTGTATTTTTGGTGCTACAATCTACTTCACCTGTTTGTCATTTTCTAATTACCCAGCACCTATATACAGTGTTGTGTGAAAAAGAAAGTACTTACAAAGCTGCATGTACAGATAACCAGAAAGGTAGTCCAAACAAAACATCATACAGAAAATGATTACTTCAAGTTATTGCTGCTAAAGGTGGTTCTACAAGCTATTGAATCATTAGGTGTACTTAGTTTTTCACACATGGCTTCTCCATTTTGGCTTTATTTTTGTTAATTAAATCATGACACAGTGTAATATGTCATGTGTTGTTGTTCATCTGAGGTTGTGTTTACCTAATTTTAAGACCTGCTAAGGAACAGATGTTTGTTATTATGTCCTGATATGTAAAACCATAGAATTCAAAGAGGGTTTACTTTCTTTTACACATAACTGTAGAGTGCTTATTTCCTTCAGCTTGTCACTCCTTGAGAAAGCGCATCGTTTGCGTGAAACGCATGGGAGGATTTATCTGTTCACCCTTTTTTGTATGCTGCAATAAATTTGATTCATGATCCTTTTACTCTGGGACCCCAGTTTTTCTTTCAACTTTGAGGATGCAAGGTTCGCCTGTGAGTGCCCTGGAGCCATTCTTTCTCCAATAGGAAAGGAAATGCCTGCCCGAAGAGTTTACAATCTAAGTGGTATGATTGGAGATTTAAAGAGACAGCAGATGATTGAATAAGTGCTGTAGATGGCAGTGCTTAGCCACAAAGTTTGGTAGGAGTGACTGTGTGTGTAGGTCAATAGCCATGAGTGCAGGCTATTGGGATGCTTGATCTGTGAGGCGAGTTTTAAGGTTAGTTAGTATTAAATCAAATAGGTTAAAACCATTAGCAGGGGAAGAGGTGCCAGGGAGGTGAAGGTGAGAGCAGGTGTGTATATGGCTGGGTCCAGGATTGGGAGAGATCACCAGCAGCAGGAAGGAGTAGATAGATAGAGGGTGTGTGAATAGAGGATTTGTGGGGGTGCTTTATAGTGTGAGGTAAAGAAGTTGTTAGGAGAGAGGTGTATAAATAATGGTGCAGTGTAAGGACACAGGAATAGGTGGAGGGGAGATGAACAAATGTGGATAGAAGGAGTGGGGAAGTTGGCGAGAATAGAAAAGTTTACAAAGGAGCGAGGGAGCAGAAAACAGAAAAAGCAATAGGGAGGGCATAGTGAGATGCAGGAGGAGAGACTTCCCAGGTATTGGAGGATAGGAAGAGTACAAATTATCCATGCATTTAGAAAGTCAAGTTCTCACAGTTGCAGAGTTATTGTTGAAGTGCAGAGTCCAGTTCTTGTATTGTTCACCTCCAATTCTAACTCAAAAATTAACTCCACAGACACTTTATAGGTGACACTTAAGATGTTACACGTGACATTTATGACAGAGGAATTGTTTTTAAACTCAAAATAGCTCAGAGTATGTAAATAGCCCCATCACTATCCTTCTGTAACTCCTATAATAATTTGACACACATCATTCTGTTCAGATGCTTTGCCAAAGGCATAGAAAACAGTCTTGCCAAGGCTACACCCAATTTTTTTTTAGAAAGAGAGACCAGAGAAGAGGAGCACACCAGAGGTTAAAAGGATACAAAATTAATTTAAAAAAAAGGTAAGTATGCATAACTTACATATCAAATAAGTTCAAACTGTTCACAAAGAATTGCGTCGCTGTCCATTGGTGTTATACAGCATGGGGCTTTGGAAATTGGGTCCCCCCAGGAATAGAAAGATGCTGCCTGGGCTCACATGGGTCCCCCAACAAGTCCTCGTGATGGTGTAGTTACAGGGTAACATGACGCAACAAGAAAATGCCACAATGTTTCATAGTACATAGTACTGTACTTCCTCAGTTGGTTAGAACAGCGGTGCGCAAAGTGGGAGGCGCAGCGGCTACAGATGTCCCGCTCTCTCCCCCAAGGCACTTAAATTAAGTGCCAAGTGCCGGGGGACCGCGTGAGGTCTCTGCAGCTTCTCTTACCTGATCTTTGGCGACGCGTCACCATGGAGTTTTTTGTTGCCTTTTTCATCTACCATAACTTAAAAAAATAAATAAATATATATATATATATATATATATATATATATATATATATATATATATATAAATATAGCAACTGTAAATATTACTGTATGTTCATTTGCATGTCTTAGACAGGTCTGTAACCCTGTCTTTCCCCATTGTCACCCAGCATACAGCGCTTCCACTGCAGCAAGGGATTCTGGGAAATGACATGCAAATGAGCACTCAGTGCCACCTTTTGTCTCAAGCTCGTATTACACAAGCCAATCCTCAAGCCACTGCATGCTGTTTTAAACACAGCTTTTAAACAGAGGCTGGGATGAGATGCAAAGCCATTAGACCTACTCACATACATGTTTCAACCTTGATGGGTATCATCAGTGTGAGGCTGGTCTTAATGGCAAGCAGGTTTGAGACTAGACTAGGTAATCACCACTGTCATTAAGGTTATGGTGGGTAAAAAAAGTGACAAAAACCCTCCACAGTAAAGCATAAAGCAACTGTAAATATTACTGTATGTTCATTTGCATGTCTTAGACAGGTCTGCAACCCTGTCTTTCCCCATTGTCACCCAGCATACATACAATATTCATTATTTTTTATATTTAAAAAAAAAAAAGGAGTTATGTCAATTTGATCATTAAAGTCTTCTGGGTGTCTCGTTTGAAGTTTGAAAATCCACAATTGTTCCCTTTTTAGACGTTGTTGTTCTCTAGGACCTAGTCTAAATTAGCTTTTGACATGTTCTGGCCCAAAAATTATTAATGTTTAGTGTCAGAGTTATGGAAGTCACATTTTTATTGTAACAGATGACTACGATGTTTATGGTTTCTTGAGTTTTCTTATTGTTTTACCTACATTATACATCTCTTTCCACACGTACATTGAAGCAAATAAAGAACCTATTTCATTTGACAATTAATAAATGTATTAATACAAAAATTCGACCTGGAATCAGTAAATGATTTTGAAGGGATCATGTAACTACAAGCCTTGCATTTAAGGCATTTGTCAGAACCTTAAAGTGGCCTACTCCAAATTTTGAGGTGCAAACAAATATCTGACGTTTGTACCATCAATATCGTGTAATGTTTTGTAATATAGAGGCAATCCAATTTGTTTCCCCACCCCCTTAATTTAATTATTTTTATATGTTTAAATACAGGAATGAATCAGGGGGTCTCCGGGGCTGACCCCCATTAATTTCAACTTCAGGGACCCCCTACTTTAGGAGGTACTTACCTCTTTTGGGTTTGCCGGTATTCACTGCAGGGTTCATGTTATGGATGCTTTTCAAAGCTACTGGGCCCTGCTGGCTAATAGGAAGCCGTGATGTCATCTGGTGCAGCTTCCTATTGGCCCATCTGACGAGGAGGCTGAAAACTGCAGAGATACCGGCGCCCCCTTTGGAGGTAACTATCTCTGGAAGCAGGGGGTCTCCGAAGCGGAAATTAACGGTGTTCAGTCCTGGAAATCCCTGCTTCAAACTTGTATTAAAAAAAAATGAATAAATTAATAGGAACGGCTTGGATTACTCTTTTAATTGGAACAGCATAATTGATCTATTCTCTGTTTTTTGGGAGGTACACCATACCCCAGATATATTATATTTGGCAGATCTGTGAGGAAATGAATAGTGACTCTTTCGTCACCTTCTCTGCTACTGAAAGGAGTCTCAGGGTCAGGAGGGAGATAATGCCACCTTTAGGTACGACCATAATAACACCGTTAAATCCCTGTGTTAACTATAATGGAGTTCTGAGGATAGGCATTGTACAGGGAACATAACACCTATTAGAGCAAAGAGAGAGTCAGCTGAAAACAGCACTTGACACACGTTTGGGCTCGTCCAGGGTGGCGCTGAGTGGGCGCGCATGCTCACGCTAGACACGTTGCGACAATGCACGTGGCCTGCGTGAGCGAGTAGGCGAGTCTGCTCGGCGCTCAGCTGCTTGCCGAGCGAGCAAATTTGAATTTGCCGCTCGCAAGCGAGTCACATGAGCGGTTCGCCCAATGAGGGCGAACTAGCTCCGTGACGTAGAGGCCGCGCCCCCACATACTCGCGCACCTAGCCAGCCAGGAAAAGCACAGCCGAGCAGTGCGCAGCACTGGAGCGCCAGCGTGCCTCTACCCACCCTGGACAAGGCCTTAGTGAGATTTGAAGACACCGGTTAGCACTTACCAATGCATTAAGTTAAGTCAATAACAGAGCTTTGTGAATCTGGGCCTTAGAAGACTAATACCACTGGGTCCATGTATTATTTGTCATCTTAACTCTATGCCCAGGACATACTTGAAAACAAGAGGTAACTCTGAATGTATTACTGACTGGTAAAACATTTTATAAATAAATAAATACAGGATGCACTTCCTTTTAATGTGAAGTAAATTAACGTGTGATCCATTTTTATATCTAATATAGAAATGGCAGGGTGGAAGTTAGTTTCTACTGCCTGTGTAGTTAATGGAATTACCAGTTATCTACCTAAGGATCATGGAATTACCTGTGCAGGTTTTTGTTTTCAGACTCACACCTATGTTTAAGCTCTGTCCTAAGATGTAACACATATAACCATGTATTGTCATCATAACTCTGTGCCCAGGACGTACTTGAAAACGAGAGGTAACTCTCAATGTATTATTTCCTGGTAAAACATTTTTATAAATAAAATGACATTAGAATGTTAAACGCTGTTTAAGAATGTCCCATAAATGCAAAGCAAGGATGCCATCCTGTACAATCTCAACTGATATTCAAAGGTTGACGGCAACTACCTTCAGCATTTCAACTGTGCTGATGATCCATTTCCCTCACAGATGCTAGAATTCCATTTGAGCTTCCCTTGTATTGTTTAGATTCCAAACTAAAGTCTTATGATCTCACAAAGAGGTATTATACTGTGCATGCAATAGGTTGTCAATTCAAGTGAAAAGTGATGCTGGTTAGATACATTAATTTCCATCCTGCAAGTATTGCACTTACAGATATTTTCTGTTTTGTATCAAGATATACCTATGCTTAGTGCAAACTTTATTTACAATGTTATTTATTTGCTTACTTGTTTGGAATAATATTCCCATCCTTGTCTATAAGTTTCCATTATGTCAATAATATAAGTTTCACATTTACAAGAAAAATATGACATAATTTTTTTTACACCACGATAAACATCTAGCAGTTTTAGCGCAGTGAAATGTAAAGTAAATATTTTGTTACATTTTCATTTCAACAGTTCCATGGCTCACTAATTCACTAACTGTATGAATTAGTCATCATACAAGTACCATTTCATGATTGCAAATTGTATTTATTTAATATGTGCCTAATATACACACAATACCTAATACATAACTATGATTGTATTACTTTAATGTAAAAAGCACATTGCATACAGTAGTTACAGTTAGGTCCAAAAATAATTGGACACTGATACAAGTTTTGTTATTTTGGCTGTGTACCAAAATAAATTCAAGTTACAGTTAAATAATGAATATGGGCTTAAAGTGCAGTCTATCACCTTTAATTTGAGGGTATTCACATCCAAATTGGAGGAAGGGTTTAGGAATTACATCTCTTTAATATGTAGCCCCCTCTTTTTCAAGGGACCAAAAGTAATTGGACAATTGACTCAAAAGCTGTTTCATGGACAGGTGTGGGCTATGCCTTCGTTATATCATGATCAATTAAGCAGGTAAAAGGTCTGGAGTTGATTCCAGGTGTGGCATTCGCATTTGGAAGCTGTTGCTGTGAACCCACAATATGCGGTCAAAGGAGCTTTCAATGCAAGTGAAACAGGGCATCCTTAGGCTGCAAAAAAAAAAGAAAATCCATCAGAGAGATAGCAGGAACATTCGGAGTGGCCAAATCAACAGTTTGGTACATTCTGAAAAAAAAAGAACGCACTGGTGAGCTCTGAAACACAACAAGGCCTGGACGTCCACGGAAGACAACAGTTTTGGATGTTTGTAGGGTCCTTTCCATGGTAAAGAAAAACCCCTTCACAACATCCAGCCAACATCCAGCCAAGGTAGGCATATCATTATCAAAGTCTACCATAAAGAGAAGACTTCACAAGAGCAAATACAGAGGGTTCACCACAAGGTGCAAACCATTCATAAGCCTCAAGAATAGAAAGGCCAGATTAGACTTTGCCAAACAATATCTAAAAAAGCCAGCCCAGTTCTGGAACAGCATTCTTTGGACAGATGAAACTAAGACCAACCTGTACCAGAATGATGGGAAGAAAAAAGTATGGAGAAGGCTTGGAACGGCACATGATCCGAAGCATACCATATCCTCTGTAAAACGCGGTGAAGGCAGTGTGATGGCATGGGCATGCATGGCTTACAATGGCTCTGGGTCACTAGTGTTTATTGATGATGTGACAGAAGACAGAAGCAGCCGGATGAATTCTAAAGTGTATTGGGATATATTGTCTGCTCAGATTCAGCTAAATTCAGCGAAGTTGATTGGACGGTGTCAAGAGAGAGGGGATTTGGCCTGGGATTAAAGGGGTTACACCCCATTTGGCCACCCTCTACTCTCACCTGGGAAGCAAGGGGTTAACTGGACTGGGGTCCAGTAATGTGTTTTTACCTTGCTTCAGCATCCTAATGTATATTCCCCTGTAAAAATGTATTGTTTCTGTTCCAGTGTTGCACCAACACATACACTGGGATTGATGCGGGAGGCTTAAGGGGTTAATGAGCTACAGTTTAGGAAAATACAATTGTATGGGGTCTTTTCAGAAATATCTGGGCTTCAACAGGCTTGATTGAAGTTGGGTGTGAAAAGTACAGAGGGGGTTTGGTGTAGGTTAACACATATTGCTGGTAGAG
Source organism: Ascaphus truei (assembly GCF_040206685.1). Lineage (NCBI taxonomy): Eukaryota > Metazoa > Chordata > Amphibia > Anura > Ascaphidae > Ascaphus > Ascaphus truei. The sequence continues at coordinate 161,537,899 of NC_134483.1, read as the reverse complement.
ACAGCTAGGACCCAGGCTGGGGCATTGGGTGTGAAATATAGCACCGCTGACAAATGTTCACTACACACAGCCCAGCTTCAAAGGATTTCTTGATGGGGGCCAGGGGTGCGGTTACGCAAGGAGATCTCAGATTGAGTGACCTTATTAAATATAAGAATATTATGAGATGTCCTCAGCTGAACATGCTAAGAGTTACATATGTGTAACCGGGGGACCGAGCCGCAAATAATGATTACAGACACATGAGTTCTAGCCGGTACTAAGAGACAGAAATTAATATCTCTCTTAATTTTAATATTACACGGTAATATTTAGTCTTATTGGGAGTGTCATGCGTGCCGGAATATATTAATATTTTTCGCGTGCCAGTAAGTACTACTGAACTGAAGTTATGAAGTTATTTAGATAGGAAAAGCAGTTTTTAAACGTCCTTGGGTGGGAGGAGTTTTACTCTGAGGAAAACTGTCAACCTCACCACTGATTTATGAGAGGGGCTGGGTTTAGGTTGTGTTCAATCGGAAATAATTGTATAAGAATCAGGCTCAGCCTATGGCTATTGTCTTTCGTGTCTTTTGTGATTTTCAAGATTGCTGTATGAACTGCTAGTCACGATTTCTGACTATTTCATCATATCCATCTTAAGTGAGTGTCCATATTTTGTCTGTTATTTGTATAATCTCGTGTGTTCACCTTTTTCAAGGAATAAATTATATTTTATCATATCTAAGCCTCGTCCAGTTCAACCCAGTTATATTTGGTGTGTATTATTAATAGCCTATTACAAAGTCACCGTTACAGACGGCGCTTCACTTTACAGATGGACAATGACCCAAAACATACTGCGAAAGCAACTCAGGAGTTTTTTTTAAGTCAAACAAGTGGAATATTCTGCAATGGCCGAGTCAATCACCTGATCTCAACCTGATCGAGCATGCATTTCACTTTCTGAAGACAAAACGTAGGTCTGAAAGACCCACGAACAAACAACAACTGTAGACAGCTGCAATAAAGGCCTGGCAAAGCATCACAAAGGAGGAAACCCAGCGTTTGGTTATGTCCATGCGTTCCAGAATTCAAGCAGTCATTGCCTGCAAAGGATTTTCGACAACGTATTAAAAATGAACATTTTATTTATGATTGTGTTAATTTATCCAATTACATTTGAGCCCCTGAAATAAGGGGACTGTGTATGAAAATGGTTGCAATTCCTAAACGTTTTATACGATATTTTTGTTCAACCCCTTGAATTAAAGCTGAAAGTCTGCACTTCTATTGCATCTCTGTTGTTTCATTTCAAATCCATTGTGGTGGCGTACCGAGCCAAAATTATGAAAATTGTGTCAGTGTCCAATTATTACCGGACCTAACTGCATACAGTAGTTAAATAGTAGATGAGGTTGAAAAAAGACATATGGCCATCAAGTTCAAACTATGCTAAATTTAGACGACAGATACTATATTTGTATTTACAGTATTTTGATCCAGAGGAAAGCAAACAAAAAACCCCAGTGAAACATCATCCAATGCTGTCTCATAAGGGAAAATGTAGATTAACAATAATATTTTTGTTATTAAGGTACTGAAATAATGTTTTAGGGTTGATCTTGCTTTTTATTGCAATCCTTTTTTCATTTCAATGTTTTCTAATTCACATAATACACAACTGCACTTGAAACACACTGCAATTTCAGTCCCTTAGATCAGCACTTGCAAGCTCAGGATTCGTTACAAGCCTCTGTTTTTTGTTTTTTGTACAAATAGTTTCTATTGAATTTTCCATGCATTGTGAATACAAAACAATACTTAGGGGCACCATGTAGCCCAATATAACCAGTCCATTTTTTGCATACAAAAATAAAATACAAGTCTTTCTTTCCATCAACATCACTTCCCCACTTCTGTTTGTCACCATTTGATCTGGTAGGAGGTGATGGGCTCTTCCAGGCTGCAGCTATTGCACACCTGGCAGCAGGCAGTATATGTGAGATCAGGCGTTTAATTGAAAAGTTAACTTCCTCGGCCGTCTTGGCTAGCATACAGTATACACCAGGGAATCAAGTGGCATTTTAGACCAGTTGTTTCACTGATCAATTGCCTGTATCATCCTCCAATATACTTGGATTACTGGGCAATCCCACCATATGTTAACCATGTCGCCCACCTGCCCACAAGCCCTCCAACATTGGTCAGAGGATTCTGGGAAGATCTGCTTCAGTCTCGCTGGTACTGTATAAGGTACCATTGATAAATTATTTTGTATATATTTTCTTTTGTAACTGTGCAGATGGACGGTTTGGCTGCATTGTCCCATATGTCTTCCCAGTCCTCTCTGTCAATTTCAATCTTCATATCATTGGCCCATTTGATCATACTGTATATCTATGGTCCGAGATATTCCCCACAGCTTCGATTCCTGCATAAATCTTTGTTATTAAACCCTTCTTGTATACTGCATCTTTACAGATTCAAAATTAGAGAGGTCCTGCAACTCTAGCTTCATTAGAATGGATAGAAGGAAATGCCTTATCTGTAAATATTGGAACAGGGGTAAGTCTGGGGCTTGATATTTCAGCATGAGCTCTTGTAGACTCATTAGTTTTCTCTTCTGAAAAAAATCCCCCATCATTCTAATATAATTTTTTTAAAACTGGTTGAAGTGGCCCGATCCCACTCCTGGTGGAAAATGTGGATTATTAAAGAGGGGTATAAGCTGGGAAAAATTTGACGTGAGTTTAAATTTTCCCTTAACCCTGGCCCATGTGTTCATGGTGAATGTTTTCAGCCCCAGTTCTGGGCCTCTTTGGCCTAGATCATTTTTCTCTGACAGCCAGAGCATGTTGGGTAGCGGGCAATCCTTAGAGTAGTTTGACTCAATTTCTACCCAGCAAAACTAGGCCGAGTCTGCATTCCATACCACTATTTGGTGTAGTTGGGATGCATAGTAGTATCTATTTATATCTGGGACTCCCAAACCTCCTCTTGATCTTGAAGATACTGTAGTAACACTGATCTGGCTATCCTGGGCCTCTTCCCCTGCCAAATAAACTTGAAAATTTGGTTTTGCAGGGTTTTTAGTTCCCTTCTTGGGATATGAATTGGAAGAGTCTGGAAGTAGTATAGTAATCTAGTGAGTATATTCATTTTACTGATACCATTCTTCCAAACCTAGCTATCTGGTGGTTGCTCCAGTCCAGTAAGTCTTTTTTTAATATTACCGAATAGAGTAGGATAATTGTTCTGATATAGAGATTCATAATTAACAATTGAAAAATTGACCGTCAAATACTTGAGATGGTCGGACCGCCACTTGAATTTATTTTTTTGTTGTAAACATTTAGCTTCCTGATCTGAGAGAAACAGTTACCTTTGTTTATCTTATACCCTGATAGCCCACCAAACTCGGCCAAAGATTTAATCTAATTTAGTAGTGAGATCAGAGGATTAGCAAGAGTCAGGATGACATCATCCGCAAATAGCGAGATCTTATACATCCTGTTTCCAATATCTATTCCTTGGATGTCTGGGTGTGACCTTATTGTTGACCCTAGAGGCTCTATGGAGAGTGCAAAAAGAAGGGGGGACAACTGGCAGCCCTGCCTTATGCCGTTCTTTATACTTATAGATTCAGAATTATTGCCTGGTAACTTAACCAAGGCCCTAATGGAGTTGTAGAGAGCCATGACCTCCTTCAAAAAGGGACTCGAAAAGCCAAAAGACTGCATGATTTTGTCTAGGAAATCCCAATTAATTCTATCAAATGCCTTCTCCACGTCAAGGCTAAGTAGAATCGCCCTTGTTTTGGTGGAATGTACATGTTCTATAATATCAATTATTTTTCTGGTAATATCTGATGCTTGCCTTCTGGAGATAAAGCCCACCTGATCTATATTAATAAGTCTTGGTAGGATTGGGTTTAGTCTATCTTTAGTATCTTGCTATAAATTTTAATGTCCAAGTTCAATAGTGATATGGGTTGGTAGCTACCACACTGGAGGGGGTCACAAACCGATTTATGGACAATTGCTAGGCTGGCAGTGGTCATACTGTACCTGTCGGGATCACCCTACCCTCTAAAAAAGAATTTAACATCTCGAGGAGAAATGGTGCGAGATTTGTGATACATTTTTATAATAGATATTTGGAATGCCATCAGGACCCAGAGATTTATTTCATTTGAGATTCTTGATCACATTTATCAATTCCAATTGTGGGATCTTACCGTTAAGTTTTTTTTTTTAATATCCCGGATAATTGTGTGAGGTTACACGAGGCCAAATTTTTCAAAATGACTTCAGAATTTGATGAGTGAGGGAGCACCTCCGATAAGTTTAGGTCGTATAGGTCCGAATAGATCTTAGAGAACTCTCGGGCTATCTCCTGGTCATCGTAAGTGGTCAGACCATTTTTGCATCTAATGGCATCAAATGGCGGGGATACTGTCCCGGCCAAGCTTATTCTAAAGCTTGCCGGGTTTAATGCGGGCTAACCGCGGGGCTTTTCTCCATTTTCCCGTGCTGCGGCCGCTTCAATAGATAAGCGCTAATGGCGCTTATTATTGAAAGCGCCCAAAGCGCGAGAAAACTGGCCGAAAACGGGCGAAGATTGCCGCACGCCGTCCGCAGCTATTTTTAAGCCGTGGAGGCAGCCGCTTTAGATTAAAGCTGGCCGCCACTGTATGCATTCTGGCTTTCGCCCCTCTTTGTTTATTTTCCCGAATCATGTCTGCTTTATTCCCCTTCTCATAATATAGTTGGCTAGTCCAGTAGTGGCCTGCTCTCCAGACATCAATCAGAGAGAGCTCCCTCATCAAATCCCTGAATCTTTTTGAAGTTTTATCAATTAGTTTTGAGTGCGCTTGGCCCCTCGCTGTGGACCTATCCAAATCTGGTGAGATAACCATGTTTAAATCTCCACCGAAGATTAGGGAGGGAAGATATTGGGGATTAATTGCCTCTAGAACCTCTCTTAGAAATTCAGCCCAGTTATTGTTTGATGCATAGACATTAATTAGCGTAATTGCTGATCCCACGAGGGACCTGTTTACCACTAGGAACCTTCCCCCCGGATCCGAGATCACCTTATCTCTTTTGAATGGAACACTTTGTTTTATAAGGATGGCCATCTCCTTTTATTGCTGCTGAAAGACGGAAAGTAAACTGTCGGGAAGCTTTTTTTTAATGTATTGGGCGGATCTTGGGTATTAAAGTGAGTTTCTTGGAGGAATAAGATGTCCCTTTTTGCCCTTTAAACTCTTAAAGAGCAAGTCTTCACTTTCTATTGCATTGTAGGCTTTCCACATTAAGTGAAACAACCTTGACTAGTGATGAGTTAGCCATCAGCTGAGTGCTTTAGGGGTGGAGGGGGATGAGGGGGGGAGGACACGAGGACAGGAGGGTGGTAGTGGGAATATTCTTAGTTTAGACATAAAGAACATGGGTATAACCGACTTTCCTGAGAACAATCTTTTCTGACATCAAATTAACCCTATCTTCTCGTATCAAATCTGGTCGTTGTATTTTGTCGCCCCCCCCCTCCGGGTCATGGTAACCCAATGTACAGATGCAGCAACGAGTATTAGAACTCTGCCTGGGTAGATTCTGGGGCAGTCTCACAGTAAATGCCTCAACGTTGCTGCAACATTGCCTCAACATTTCTGTGAGATTCTTAATGGCCCATGGGATAACACAGCAGGGGATCCCTGCAAACTGAATGTGACTGCGGGGACCCCCTGCTGTGTTAATCCGATGGGCCATTAAGAATCTCACAGAAATGTTGAGGCATGTTGAAGCATTTGCTGTGAGACTGCCCCAGAATCTCCCATGGATTTCTCAGGTAAGTGTTCTAGTACTGGTAGCTGCATCAGTAATACAATACTTATGTTTAGTTTTTTTATGTGGAGGGAGGGGGGAGGGGACAAGCCCACCATAAACATCTATAATGTGCGCAATATACTCCTTATTGATGGCAAACTATTCTGATAACAATCAGACATTATGCTCTCATACCTAACAAAAGTAAATGGCAATATCATGTCATGTCGACCTCCTCCAGATCTCTATGTCCAAATAAATTGCTTATATTTTTTTCTTATATGGTGGGTGGGGGGATGAAGAGATGGTAGGAGTGTGGGCTTGGGACTAAAAATATGTGGGGGGAGGAGAAGGTGGTCTAAAGGGGGAAGGGGGCGGGGGAATATGCTTAACATAGACAGAATGTGAGTATAACACTCCTTGCTAACAATAATCTTTTCTGGTACATAACCAAGCTTATATTCTCATACCTGACAGTAATATGTTGTTATGTCAAGCCACCCTCCTTCGGATCACAATATCTCAACATAGTACTTATGTTTTGTTTCTTATATGAGAGGGAAAAGGGGCTGGGGAGGAAAGGGGGAAGAAAAGGGAGGGGAAGGGGATGAGGAGGAGGGAGGGGAGGGAGAGCGCTTGTTTAACATATGCATTCATAACGTGGGTATAACAGTCCTCACTGATCATAATCTATTCTAATAACAAACTAACATTGTATTCTCATAACTAACAGTAATGTAATATAGTGTCATTTCAACCTGGGTCGCAATAACCCGAAATAATGCTTGAGTATATAGGGCCCAACACACGGCACCCACTTAATGTGTAATTAAATTATATTCTAGACTAAACAAAACACAGCTAATCATGACTTAACATATATTAATGTAACTTTTAAACTTTTGATCTCCTCAGCCTTTTAACTTTAGCAGGCAAACTCATTAAGTTTTGCATTACGCTGTCTCTGAGTTAGCACTGGCATCTACAAATGGGGAGATGACGCCTCAATCCTGACCATACCTGGCGGACCTGTGGCGGCTCCACAACAAAGCCAGGAAAGGAAGATACCGAGCATCCGCCTCCCCTATGGTTCTTCTCACGATATCGGTCCATACGTATCGGTCGGTGTTTCTCTGCAAGTCTGCCTCGCCCATGCGCCCGCCTCGGTGGCCCAGTGCATTTTCCACTTCCGGGCCTCTGCGAGTAGGCCTACGCGGAGGCCCAGTTGTGCCAGGGGCCCAGTCTGGGGTTGGCACCAGGCCATCCCAAGGCCCGAGAAAGATCTGAAACCATCTTCCGCCCACCCGCTGGAGCCCCGTCCTAGGCCCAGGGACCACGGCCGCCGACACCGCCTCATGGGGACTGAGGGGCAGCAACGAGAGGGAGGGGCAGGGGTGAAGGGTCAGGACAGGCCCAACTGGGGCTGAAGCCCCAAACAAAAGGTCCAGGCCAAACTGATCCTTAGGCCCTCCTGCCAGAGCAGCGTCACCTAGATACGATGCCGAGAGTAGTTTGCTGTCCTGAAGAAAGACACATTTCATCATTATCTGTCCTCCCGCTGGGCCACCGCTCTCTGCCACCAAAGCACAGGCTCGCCGCTCCTCCGCTTCTTTCTGTCGGACTCCCTGGGGATCATGGATCGCCTGAGCGGGACAGCACAGACCGGGGAGCAGGTACTTATGATTCAGCTGCTTTAGTCGTTGTTGTCTTTAAAATCAACTTTGGTGCTCTATTAGTTCTAGTGAACTGCGGTGATTCGTGGGCCAGCACTCCGGTGAGTAGAGAGAGTGGAGAGGGGGTGAGGGGGACGACGACCGTGGTCTTCATTGTTTATGTGTAGGCCTCTGGTGAGTCTGGGAGTCCAGTCTCTCCGATGTATGAGAAAAAATGGGAGAAGCACCCCCAAACTGATGCTACAAATACTGTGATGCCAAGTCAATATAAGACAGTCAAAGATGCATTTGATTCTGTTAAACTAATGGACAGAAGGGATTTTCTGTTTAAGCGTAATAAACACTCCAAACACAGATCATCACATGATGAGATGACTATACCTTTATTTAAGATCTATTATATATAAACATTGGAATACTCTCAAATTGGACAGTGATCTTAAAGTTATTCTAGATAGAAAACCTAAATTTGTCTTTAGAAAAGCAAAATCTCTGGGGTCATTTCTCTCTCCAAGTTTATTCAATTCTAGAACTAGCTACTGTATACTGGAATAAAGAATATTCTGAAAGGTTTTTATACATGTGTGATATGTAAATATTCCAATCAAATCAAAAAAGTGACCTGCATTAATCCCAAAATTGTACGTACAATACAAACTTTCATTAACTGTTATTCGAGCTATACGATATATCTCTTGAGATGTGGATGTGATAGGGGCTATGTTGGCCGAACTATTAGACCTCTTAAACAAAGAATTATTGAACATGTTCGAGCTATTAAAAAACAGGACCTATCACATCCAGTCTCTAGACATTTTTCTACATGTCCCCAGGGTACTATTAAGAATTTTTCTTTCTCTGGTATAGATCATATACATGCTCCAATTCGGGGAGGAGATAGATTAAGCATCTTGAATAAAAAAGAGATTTACTGGATTTATACCTTGGATACTCTGTGCCCTTCTGGCATTAACATAGATTGGGAATTAAAGCATTTTTTATGATTATAGATTTATTATCAATTGCTTAGCCTTTTTATTTTATTTATCTATATCATCCTGATCTATTGATTCCATGAAAATATATATCACTTTATCTTTCTTTGTTTTAGCTTTGATTAATATATTTATATTTTTCCCTCGGTCAGACCTGTTGTTAAAATTGTTAAAATTGTTAAACATGTTATGTACATTATATATATGTTTTCTATATTACCTCTGGTGATTCAAATTGATTGTGATTTATATATGTGTCACTCTTCATATTTTATTAATTATATATTTACTTATTCTATATTATTTGTATATTATATAGATGAGATCTTCAAAATTGATTATCACTTATAGATTATTGAATTTGATACACAAAGGTGACATCATTTGTTATATATATTCTTTCAAGAAGGGTTTTTTAATATTTCACATATATGCTTTTTATTTTCACATTTGTATTAGATCACATGTACAGTAGAGGCAACTCTTATTCTAACAAAAACCAGTGGCAATTCCCCAAAAAACCCAGGAAACACCCAGATACATTCTGAATACATGCCTTAAACTTTCCTTAAACTAGCCCCAGCATTTCTGCATTGATTAATGGCCTATCAGATTAACAGCGGGGGTCCCTGGCAGTCCCATTCAAACTGAATTGGACTGCCAGGGATCCCTGCTGTGTTAATCCTATGGGTTGTTAGTCAATGCAGAAATGCCTTAAACGTGCCTCAAACTAGCCCAGAACATACCCAGCACATACCCAGCACGTACCCAGAATGTAACCCGGCTAGTTTACAGCAAATGTTAGAATAAACGTTGCCTCTACTGTATATATATACTTTTTTTATTTGTATTTTCATTTATATTTTTTTCTTTTTTAATTCATTATAATCATATATTTATATTTACGATTATATCTTATGAACTGTTTATCATTTATTATTATTATTATCTTTTAATATATTTTTTATTATTTTCATTTTTTATTTTATTTCATTTATTATATTTTCTTTTCCTTTTTGGTCATTTCATTATTAGTTTACTAGATATATTCTCTTTCTTTTTCTTTGAATTAGACGTTTATGGTGTATGTTCTTGTTTGTCTTTAATTATTATTCTTTTGTATTTTTGTGTTTTTAAACATTTGTTCAGTCATGCCTGGGTAGTGATCAGCTGTGTTGATGTGATTTTTGCCCTATAGTCTTAAATCTTGCTGCGTTACACTTGACACTGCTTCTTGATTACCTAATTGGATTCAATAGCTGAGAGGGCGTGCATCTACATCAGATCACTATATTAACAGGCATTGAATGAACTTCAGTACTCTTTGATAAAGCGCCTCCACAGCGGGAAACGCGTCAGAGTTTTTTAAACTGTGTGTCTGTCCATATGGCTTATATGCCCAATAAATAGTTCATCATTATTTTTTTGCCTCCAGCCCTTTTGCTTTTTGCAGTGCTCTACCTTTCACTCCTGTTTCTCCGATGTATGAGGAGGAACTCCAGGGTGGCCGGATCTCTGAATCTTCTGCGTCGGGTTGAAATCTTCAGATGATGTGATCCCAAGGGCCTGTATAAATCTTTCTCCTTTCTCTGGGTACCGTAGCACGATCTGTTTCCTGTTTTTGTAAGCCATTAGTTTAAATGGGAAGCCCCATCTATATTTAACTCTCTCTCAAGAGGAAGTGAGCGGCTTTAGATCTCTCTTCTTGTCACTGTGATCTTAGATAGGTTGTTAAATATTTGTAAGGTGTTGTTTTCGATTTAGATGTCCCCCATTTCTCTGCAACTGTTAATGAGCTTTTCTTTTGTAATATAATGGTGCAATCTGATGATCACGTCCCTGCACCATTTTGGGTCCTCCGTTCGGAGACCCAAGGCCCTGTGGGCCTAGTCCATCTCGAGTTCTCTCTCCTGCAGAGATGCTGCTATGGTGGTGAAAAGTCTATTCAGGTAGGGCCGAAGATCATCAGTTGAGATGGACTCTGGGATATTTCAGATCATTATAGTCTGTCTCCTCTCCCTATTTTCATGGTCATCCTGACCCTCTTTGAGGAGTTTGATTTCAAAATGTAATTTTAAGATCTCGTCATCCGTGGCCTCCTGCGTTTGGAGGGATTCCTCCATTTTGGATTCTAGGTCCGCGGTCCATTGGTTTAGGGTTGAGATTCCTTCCTTTAGTTCTTTAACTGCCGAACAGAGGTCGGCCTGGAAGGTTTGTCTCATTTATCACTCATTTTGGTAATCAACTCCTCCAAAAACGATCTTCTCACTTTGCCGCCCTCCTCTTCACCCACTTCCTGGGCCTCCTGCACATGTGTCTCGCTCTAGGCCTGATCCCCATCACTCAGTGCAGCCATGTGTTGGGAGCCTCCAAAGAAGTGGTTAACTTCTTGCGCTGTGGGGTGTTTAAATTTGACCGACATCCTGAGTTTGTAATGCAGGTCTGGGATGTTATCTGTGTCCCTTTGTGTTATGGAAACTTGCTTAAGTTTTTCTATTCGTACGAGGGTCCGTGGAGCTCCCTCTCTAGGCTTCCATTCCCGATAACGTCTCCGCAAGTCTCCCTACAAGCCTCTGTTTTTAAAACAGACCCACACACCAAACATGAGTGTTAGGTTTGCTGCACACTTTTGTTTCCCACAAAATTAACAATAAATGAACCCACTGTACACGCCCCAAGCCCGGTCACCCCTGCTAGCTCCTGCTAGTAATACAGAACTCAGTGAGTAAATACACTGACTCTGTAAACAATGACACTGAGTTTGAATCAGGGGAACCTGGTTCAATTCCCAATGTCACCTCCCTGTGGCCTTGGGTAAGTCACTTTATTTCCCTGTGCCTCAGTCAACAAAAGCATACAGTAGATTGTAAGCTCCTCTGGGCAGGGACTGTGTCTGTAAAAAACCTATGTGTTGCGTACCGCAACACTGTACTGTAATCATAAAGCGCTTTGAGTCCCATTAAAGTTGTTACAACTGCATTTTAAACACAATCGCAATTTCAGCCATTCAGATCAGCACTTGCGAGCCACATGTAAAGACGTGTTAAATGGGAAAAATATTAGATACATTAATACATTAAGGAGATCATTCACTAGTGTACGTTACTGTACCTGTTACTGAGCAATATCATACATTCTTGTGAACTTTCAATTAAAATGGTAATAGCTTCTACTAGTTCAAAAAAAATAGTTGCAGAAGCGGTGGGCACTTGAGTTATAAATTATGGTACAAAGTTAATAGGTTGAGACCTTGGAACGCCAATAAACCTTCTCTGGACGATATCCTTCCCATAGCACCATCAGACAATATAATCTCTTATCCAGTGCTTCTGAAGATACAATACATGGTAATCATGGTCACAGTAAAAAGAGAATAATGTAAGAAGTATCAGCAATTAACAGCAAGACAGTGTTGACTGTTGTGCAATCATTTCAAAAGCATGAAATGTTAATAGTGCAGAAAAACATGTTCTGTTAAAATCTTAATATAACTACAGCTCTTAATTAAAGCTACGAAGCAAAACTTGCAAGCAAAACAGCTGTCAAGCAGCTTTCTGCTGGTAATCCCTGGATCAAGGTCGCTACCTGTAAGAATACATTTGTTTTGTCTAATAAGGTTTTCTCTATTCATTAGTACATCTTCAAATGTATTTATTTTTCCCTTCAAAAGGATACTTTAAGTGAAAGACATTTTGCATTGGTGATTAACTGCTGGGCTTGCACTCCTTGTTGTCTTGAAAATCCGGTTGCTTGATCACTATGCACATACAGTAGCAGAAGACTGTTTGTAAAAATCTTGTTTTACCATGTGCCTTGTATTTAATCTAAAAATTATTAGGCTGCAATGATATTTAATACTTTAGCGACTCTTCCTATATGGATCTATTCCAAGTAGGAATTGATTATTTTTTCAATCTCATTTTTATATAGTCTACCATTAAAAACACATCTTTAGCCAGAAGCGATTTTCATTGGGATAGGAAATTCAGGAGGTAATTCTATGTATGGCAAAGTGGACAGTCCCCATTGACAACAATAGGAATTTTCAGCCAAAAACGTCATTAAAGTCCGTTAGGCAAAAAATCTGGTATTTTCAGCAAAAAAGCTTTATTTTTATGGTGCAAGTCATCCAAGTTGTATTGCTAAAAATAATGCATTTTCTTTGCATTAAATAAAAATATCGGGAGCAGCCCAAAAATGACTAGATTCCGTAAATGTAGTCATTTTCATGCCAGTCATGAACTCTCAATATTTATCGGAAGCGGTCTAGCACCAAAAATACCCCCTTTTTTAAAGTTAACTACTCAAGGCTGGTGTTAGCCCTATCTTGTTTATGTATATGTGGCCAAAGTAGACGTCTTTTAGGAGACAGGTAAATAGGGGTTAAATACTGTATATAATGGACAATATATTGGCCATTACATACATAGGCAAGATAACATAAACCAACATGGAATAGGTGTTAAAATAATAACTACAACATATCAGAAGCGCAGGGCGGTGAACGAAGCCCCCACACTGCAGAGATATGCCAGCAGAGGCTGGGGCATTGTCCATAGTGCAGGATACGGAATGAGCTACGTAGCATGCACCGAAACAAACACTATGATGCCAATGCATATGCGCATAGTTCACATGCGCTACAGGGAGAGCGGCGCTTCGCAATACAAACAAGTTTATAACGGGGTTGAGCTGTATGTACTGTATTCATGCCATAGCTTGTAAATGCTTGAACGCATGCGCACTAGAGCGTAAATTCACACATGCACACTTTGGTATATTCGAGTTCAGCACATTGCGGATCGGGTAGACAGATTGTTGGGGGGTTTGGATTGACCAGGCGGTCTTGGTACATGTTGGCATCAATGACAAAGTTAGAGAAAGATGGAGGGTCCTAAAAAATGATTTCAGGGATTTAGGCCAAAAGCTTAAGGCAAGGACCTCCAAGGTTGTATTTTCTGAAATACTACTAGTGCCATGCGCTACCACAGGGAGACAGTCAGAGTTTAGGGAGGTTAATCCATGGCTAAGAAAGTGGTGTAGGAAGGAGGGTTTTGCGTTTTTAGATCACTGGGACTCCATTGCTGAGACGTGCAAATAGAAGTGGAGGTGGAGGTGGAGTATGTTTATATGTTAAACCAGATCTAAAACCTATAATAAGGGAAGATGTTTACGAAGGGAATAATGAAAAGGTAGAGATCATGTGGATAAAAATTAGCAGTGGAGGTAAAAGTATAAAGAAAATATTTGTAGGGATATGCTATAAACCACCAAATATCGGTGAGATTGAGGAAGCTAAAATACTTTTGCAAATGGAGAAGGCATCAAAACTGGGTCATGTTTGCATAATGGGTGATTTTAATTATCCAGACATAGACTGGGGCAATGAGATTAGCATTACAACAAAAGGAAACAGTTTTTTTGGGGGTGCTTAAAGACAATTATATGACCCAAATTATTGAGGAACCAACCAGGATAGGGGCATTACTGGATTTGGTAATATCAAACAACGTAGAAGTACTGTAATAACAAATATTCAAGTCCTGGAACATTTGGGTAACAGTGATCATAACATGGTCTCATTTGAAATAAATGATCAAAAAACAGATTACTTGGGTTCAACAAAGACCTTAAACTTTAGAAAAGCAGATTTTAATAAACTGAGGACTAATCTACAAGTAATACATTGGGATGACGTTTTTGCAGGGAAAAATATAGAACAGAAATAGGTAATCTTTAAAACATTGTTAGAAAAGCACACTCATCAGTGTATACCCTTGGGTAATAAGTATAAAATAAATAAGTCAAAACCTAGGTGACTAAATAAACAGGTAGGGGAGGAAATGGACAAGAAGAGGAAGGCGTTTAGATTCTTTAAGTCAGAAGGGACGGAGGCATCGTATCAGAATTATAAGTAATGTAATAAAAATTGCAAAAGGGCAATCAAATTAGCAAAAATGGATAACGACAAAAGGATTGCAATAGAAAGTAAGATCAACCCTAAAATGTCCTTTAAGTACCTTAATAACAAAAAAAATGAGAAAAGAAAACATAGGGCCCTTTCAGTGTGAGATGGGCAGGGATATTATTGGAGATAAGGAAAAAGCAGAGGTATTAAACTAATTATTTGCCTCTGTATTTACCAGGGAAGAATCAAGTTCAATAGTAGTGCCGCAAGTGGAAGTCACAACCTCCATATTAATGAACAATTGATTAACTGAGGAAGAAGTTCATAAGCAACTTGAAAAATTTTAAGTAAATGAGGCACCTGGCCCCGATGGTATACATCAAAGAGTTCTCAAGGAGTTAAGTTCAGTAATAGCCAAACCATTAAATATAATATTCAAGGACTCAATTTCCACAGGCTCAGTACTACAAGATTGGCGTAAAGCAGATGTGGTGCCTACATTTAAAAAGGGAGCTAGATCACAACCGGGGAATTACAGACCTGCAAGCCTGACTTCAATAGTGGGGAAACTACTTGAAGGTTTAATACAGGATAATATTCAGGAATACCTAATGGAAAACAAAATCATTAGTAATAGTCAGCATTGATTTATGAAGGATAGATCATGCCAAACTAACCTTATTTGTTTATTTGAGGAGGTAAGTAGGAATTTTGACCAGGGTAATGCAGTTGATGTGGTCTAGTTAGATTTTGCAAAAGCTTTTGATACGGTTCCACACAAGAGGTTGGTGTACAAAATAAAGCAAATTGGGCTAACGTCATGAGTGTAGTACCTCAGGGATCGGTACTGGGACCCCTGCTTTTTAACTTGTTTATTAATGACCTTGAGGTTGGCATCGAGAGCAAAGTCTCCATCTTTGCTGATGATACTAAATTGTGTAAGGTAGTAGAATCAGAGAAGGATGTAATTTCTCTCCAGAAGGACTTGGAGAGACTGGAAACATGGGCAAGTAAATGGCAGATGAGGTTTAATACAGATAAATGTAAGGTTATGCATTTGGGATGCAAGAATAAACTGTCGACTTACACATTAAATGGGTATAAATTGGGGGAATCCTTGATGGAGAAGGATTTAGGAGTGCTTGTAGACAGCAGGCTTAGCAATAGTGCCCAAAGTCATGCAGTAGCTGCAAAGGCAAACAAGATCTTATCTTGCATTAAACAGGCAATGGATGGAAGGGAAGTAAACGTAATTATGCCCCTTTACAAAGCATTAGTAAGACCACACCTTGAATATGGAGTATAATTTTGGGCACCACTCCTTAGAAAGGACATTCTGGAATTAGAGAGAGTGCAGAGATGAGCCACCAAATTAATAAAGGGGATGGACAATCTATCTTATGAGGAGAGGCTAGCTAAATTAGATTTATTTACATTAGAAAAGAGGCATCTAAGAGGGGATATGATAACTATATACAAATATATTTGGGTACAGTACAAGGAGCTTTCAAATGAACTATTCATTCCAAGGACTCGGGGGGCATCCCTTTAGGTAGGAGGAAAGGAGATTTCACCAGCAACAAAGGAAAGGGTTCTTTACAGCAAGGGCAGTTAAAATGTGGAATTCGTTACTCATGGAGACTGTGATGGCAGATACAATAGATTTGTTCAATTCTTGGAGGCAGGAAGGAATTTATTTTTCCCCTTATGTGATATTATTGGATGAAATAACACTGGGGTTTTTTGTTTGCCTTCTTCTGGATCAATATAGTGTGAGTACGGATATAGGATAAAGTATCTGTTGTCTAAATTTAGCATAGGTTGAACTTGATGGACGTACGTCTTTTTTCAACCTCATCTACTATGTAACTATGTAACTATGTAACTATGTATACAGTCCCTGTATAGTGTACTTAAAGCATTATCGTTTTTTTCAGAAATGAAAGCGTCAAATCGACAACCATAAGATAATGAAGATGATGAAGATGGAAGTCGAAAATGACAATATTTTAAACTTTTCATTTTAAAATTTTATACAGTATTACCAGCTTAACTACATTATACTAAAAATGTTTCTAAAAATGTTTCTTACGCTTTACGGCATTTTCTAAATAATTGTATTTCCCGCTTGTTTGTCACATCACATATTGTATGTGATAAATAGATTAATGTCATCACCTTTAATAAAATCTCACACTGAAATGTTCCTGCTTTAATTTCACTTCCCGGTTCCACTTCACACGCATGCTCATAGGACACAAGTCCTGCTTTAAAGATTGCTGTATAATGCCTTCACTACCAATGGGACATTGAACTTGTATAAAAATAAGGAGAAAATAATTGCTTGGCTTAGAAAACATATTGTGATGGATAGTTTTCATATTTAACCAAATTTTAAAATTTACAATCACTACATTTCTATTTGTCAATGAAATTGCATATTGCAGTATAAACTTTACCTTAGCATGTCTTATTTTTTGGCTTCCTATTCAATACATACATTATTAACCTTCGGTATGCTTGCTGAATTGTACAGAAAAAAATAATTCCACACACACACACAGTCTCAGGCAGTGATTATTTTATTAACTTTGAAAACAGTTTGAACTGTTTTTGTTCTTCCTTCCATCTGGTCATCTCAATAGACAAACCAGTCTCATTGAGCACCACCTCCCCCCACCTCTCTTCTATCAACAGACAGGCAGCTCGCCCGTGGACACAGACATTTCTCACTGAAATGTTTCAAGCTCTGGCTGTAAGCTGAGAAATTTCACTTCCCGGTTACAGTACTGTAATTCATGCAACTACTTTATCATACAGTAATTTTATTTAGAACCAGGTGCCACAGTGACATGCATGCACAGAACTGCTATGACACGTATATGCGTTTCAACCAGGTTCCCATAATGACACGCATGCGCAAACACACAGTGACACGTTATGCGTTTCAACCAGGTTCCATACGCAGAAACACTGCGCAGAAACACTGTGACACCCACACCGGAGAGTTCTGTACAGAAAGAACATTTTTTTAATCATCATGTAAAGTTCTGTACTCAATGTCATGCTTATGCTCCACAAACCCTAAAAAAAACCTCAGGATTTCATAATGTAAAGGTTGATTATTAATATTGAATATTGGTTCTTTTTTTAGAAGCCAAGACATTCAATAACCAGCTCGATGAAAATTTTTGGAAAAAGAGACTACAGTATGTAGATAGCTACAGGTTTTCCATGGCGTGAGGTCTAAAACAGTACTAAACATCTGTGTGATATTGGATCATGCACACATGAACATCAATAAGTGACAGGTTGAATTGCAATTATATTTTTAAGACACAATAACTTGTGATCACCCATTTGAGTTTCTGGCCGGTATTGCAGACAATTTAGCGTTGTCTGCAATACCGTTGAGCAATAGGATGTGGTGCTCAAACAGTTCGATGTGGTTTATATACATACATAAATGAAGTAATAAATGTCCAGACACTCATGCGACGTCCACAAATGATTGTTGTTAGTGACTGAAATGGGTATGCACCTAGTGATATCCACTTGACAACCACAACTGATAGTACACAAATATACACCCAGACAGTATAATATAAGGAAGAATATCCGGTATAGACAGGATAAATAACAGGGCACTATGGCCCATTACCTGTATACCTTGAAGGGACGTCCACTGTATCCACGGCGTGCATCCATAGATAAGGAATCCGCAGTCGTACTAGGAAAATAGAGCACAGCTTCATGACATCCAGGATAGGAAGAAGATAAGAAAAAAATCCCAGGCACACTCCAAAATAAACAGATCAATTTAATTGCAAGCTAATGCT
Source organism: Ascaphus truei (assembly GCF_040206685.1). Taxonomy (NCBI): domain Eukaryota; kingdom Metazoa; phylum Chordata; class Amphibia; order Anura; family Ascaphidae; genus Ascaphus; species Ascaphus truei. The sequence continues at coordinate 161,519,674 of NC_134483.1, read as the reverse complement.
ATAACAAGGGCTTCATGAACGCACCTACGCGTTTCATGCAAAGAGCATTTTATCAAGGTGTACAAGGCACAATATTCTCTGCATTTTTATACACACCTGGTTGATCCGCCATGCTGCTGAGGGTGACGTCATCAGAGTGCATCTGCTTCAGACGTCGCGCTGACGTAACGTACATCCTCATTGGCCCGGCGGGTCACGTGGTGCGCATTTTTTTCTAAAAAAAACTTTATTAATAGAAATGTAAGGAAACAATGACAAACAGTAATAAAAATTGTTAAAAACAAATGAAAACATGTTCGTTTACATAATATCTAGCAAATATAGAATGCAAACTTCTGTACTTCAATTGTGAACAGTCCTGTAGGGTCGTAACATAGTTATAATTATGCATAGGGATGTCATGAGATATAGATATATATACTTGGCAGGAGCCATATATATATACAGTATATATATTTAAGGACTAATATAATTAGCATACTTTAATAGGACTGTTTACAAATGTGACAGGAATAAATATAACCTTGTAGTTCATGAGGAATAGGACAAAATATGTGTGTAGAGTCAACAAGAATGGTTCATTTAGTACAATCATATATTAAGAGTGGAAATATAAAAGAATGATTATACAGTGTCAAATTATTATTAAACTCCTCACACGATTAAGTCAAAGTACATAGAACAAAATTAATGTATGTTATTTGACCTTCGTGAAGACACGATTACATAACTAATACAATTACAAATTTATTATATTGCATTTTGGAAAGCTTACAAACTATTTATTATTTGAAGTATTTTAACTCTATTATAAAGAAGAACTAATTGGGCCACTTTCTAATATCAGTGCATCATTATATACACCATATAGATTGATATCAATTCATTCAAAGAAAGTGGCTCAAGTCCCAATCAACATTCATATCCAATGGTATCCCTGTTCTTAATGTGAAAATCCAAAAAGCTTCACGCTTATCTAACATTTTTAATCTATTGCCACCCCTAGGTAGTGCTGAAATATGTTTTATACCTTGGAATTTAAAATGATCAACATTACCACTCGGACAGTTCGAGACATGTTTCAATACAGGATGATTCTGATCTTTTTTAATGATCAATCGCAGGTGTTCCATCACTTTAATTTTTAGACATCTGGTGGTTCTGCCAACATACTGTTATACACAAGAACATGTTAGTAGGTAGATAGTAAAAGTAGTATTACAGTTAATGAATGTATGAACATTATATGTCATTCTTGTGACTGAAGAGGTGAAAATGTGCTTTTGACACATTTTTGTGCAAATTTTGCTATGATTACATGCAAATGACCCTTTAGGTAATGTAGATTTATTACCATTCTGAAGTATAAAAAGACTCGGAGATAATGAATTGGCCAAGGTTTTGGCTCGTTTGAAAATTACATTTGGACCTGCAGAGACATGGGGTTTTAGCACAGAGTCAAGTGATAGAATATTCCAATGTTTTTTAAGAATTAATTTGATAGATTCTGCTTGTTTGCTGTAAGAAGTAATAAAGGAGGGGTTATCATTAGCTCTTGATCTGTTCATTGTACGTCTGAACAGGGAACTCCTATCCATAGAGGAAACGTCTTCAAGGGATCTATCTAAGTCCCACTGATTGTATCCTCTGTTTAAGAAACATTTGTATAGGTCCTTTGATTGTACTTCAAAATCTGCCTCATTGGAGCAATTGCGCCGTGCCCTCATAAATTGTCCCTTCGGTATCCCCCTGAACAGGGCTTTTGGATGACAGCTGCTAGCCCTTAGAAACGTATTACGAGAATTCGGTTTACGATAAAGGGTAGTTTGTATATTAAGTGCATTATCAATGTATAAGTACAGATCTAAATAATGTATGTGATGTAAATTATAAGAATAAGTGAAAGATAAGTTATACTCACTGTGATTAAGTGAGGTGATGAAATCAAATAAGGTAGTGATAGCCCCTTCCCAAATCAACAAGATGTCGTCAATGTAGCGTCTATAAAATAAAATGTGCTCCCTATAAATGTTCTTATCTCCAAACACGTGGAACGACTTCCACCATCCCATAAAGAGATTGGCGTAGGACGGGGCAAAACTTGTCCCCATTGCCATTCCACGTGTCTGGAGATAATGAACCCCATCAAACAAAAATAAATTGTGCGTAAGAAGAAAGTGAATAGAGTCTAAAATAAAAGTGGTTTGTGCTGGTGCTAAAGCGGAGCGGTTAAGGAAATAACTAGCAGCTGCCAAGCCCTGCTCATGGGAGATAACCGTGTAGAGGGATGTGACATCAAGTGTTACCCATATAAGGTTACGTTTCCACTTGAAATGCTCAATATTTTGGAGCAAGTCTCCACTGTCCCTAATATAAGAGGGCAGTTGTTGCACAATGGGCCGGAGAAAAAAATCTACATACCGTGTGTATGTGAAATTTTTCTTGCTTTTGAGAATAGACTTCTGAGTCCAAGATTTATTTCTGGATTTGTTTTCAGGAGTAGAATGGGCTGGGCGTGTGTCCCGACTACCTCTCCTAGATGGGGCAATCTTCTCCCATGAGTATACCTGGTTGCGCTCATTATCGAGCTTATCCCTTTCAAACTTTTGTTCTTTTTTGTCCATTATTATACTCTATAGGTCTTTTATTGATTTTGCTAAGGCTTGGTCTAGTTCTTTAAACTCCTCCATCTTGGAAAATTTTGCAAGGTGTTTTTGCATAATAGTGATGTCTTTTTCTAAAAGTAATTTTGCTTTAGATTTGGATTGAATGATTAGTGTAATCAATCTAAATAAACATTAATTGAGAATGGTTTTCCAGTCATTCTCAAATTCTGAATCCACAAATCCAAATGTAGGGGATTTCTTTACCCTTAGCCCTCTGGAAATTCTCTTTACCAATAGGTAATTCTCCAAAGTAAATGTCCCACCAAAGTCTAGTGTCATTAATGAGTAGTTTACTCTGTTTTGAGAAATGATCTTGAAGGTCTGCTGAGTCCTCACAGTCTGTGACAGATTGATAATTAAATACTCTTTTGGCTCTTTTAGACCTCTGAGTGTTATCAAGATAATTAAACATATAGGGGCCTATGCACTATGCTCCGTTAATTAGCGCTGAAATGGGTTACATCGCTCGGCGCAAAAGGGTGAAACCATAAGCGCTATTCACTAAGGCTATTTGGCGCGTTTTCGGCCTGCCTTGCCCAAAAAGGCCATATCGCGCGATCACCCCCTGATATCTTGCTTAAAGTTAGATAGCACGATAACTATTATAAACAAAGCAGCCTGTAAGTCTCAATGCACGGCTCTTACAGGCGATTGTGCTGTCCAAATATGATTTTTAATACTAGTGTACATGAGCAGGGGGTCTCCTGAGCTGAACCGCATTGGTTTCAGGTCTGGGGACCCCCTACTTCAGGAGATATAGGCCCTGTTATGAGGTGCCCATATCCCCTTCAGAATGTAAATGTCCCGGTCACATGACGCGGGAGCTTTAAAAGTGCAGCGGGTACCGGCACCCCATAACAGGGCCTATATCGCCTGAAGTAGGGGGTCCCCGGACATGAAACCAATGCGGTTCAGCTCAAGATACCCCCTGCACATCTACACTAGTATTAAAACACACATAACAATAAATAATAATTCATTACCGTAGCGGATAGCCGCTATGGTAATGAAGCTGCATTAAAGTACATTTTAATAATAGTGTGCGGGAGCAGGGGGTCCCCTGAGCTGAACCGCATTGATTAATGGCTCAGGGACCCCCTGCTTCCCAAGTTATAGGCCCCGGTATGGGGCATCGGTGCCAGTGTCGGCGCCATCTTTATAGCGTCAAAGACGCGACATGGGCTCTATAAAGATGGCGTCCACACTAGCATCCAATGCCCCTTACCGGGGCCTGTAACTCGGGAAGCAGGGTGTCCCTGAGCCACAAATCAATGCGGTTCAGCTCAGGGGACCCCCTGCTCCTGCACACTATTAATAAAAATACATTAAAGCAGCTTCATTACCTTAGCGGCTATCCGCTAAGACAATGAAGGGGTTAAGGCATAATAGCATGTTTATTGGGGACAATTGCTCCCAATAGACATTGCTATATACAACACACATCCCTTCTACCCCCTAACACATACAGTACAGTAATGAGCAAAATAACTATTATCCACATATGGATAATAATGCATTTGCCCATTTTAAATACATACAAATTACAATAAATACAGTAAATACATATTACACTTAACTTTTACAGGCACCCACGATGAAGGCCATCTTCATCCTCATCTTCATCCTGCCTATGTCCCTCCGGTGCTGCAAAACATACCTACACTGGCGACACACTTTATTCGAGCTTGGCTAGTCCCACGAATTCGGGTATACCCGGGTGTATTGAGGTTTGTGACTGTTTTCTGCCCGAGTGCATTGAGTTATTTCCAAGCAGGGATTGAAGCATTTTATTCCCGCTGGCTGCAATACTGCACAGTATATATATATATACTGCATTACAATTCATGAATTTATGCCATCTGGTAGACACGCGAAGCATTGCAGCCTATTAAATCCTAATCATTATCATTTAACAGATCAGCCGCCCATCAGCCAGGCATGAACCCAGGCTGGGAAGGCAAATGCAACGGGGCTTGTCAGAGGTGAGGAGTGGCGCATTCCAGGTATCTGCCAGGTACATACCGGGTATTTGCTCGAATAAAGTGTGTCGGTGTAGTACACAAGAATAAAAATAGCCCCTAACCCCTTAATCACCTTAGCGGCCATTAACCTCTACAGTCATTAAGGGGTTAACCCACCCTCACCCACTAACCCAGGCGGGAGGCCTACAGTAAATACCCTCCCCCACTACCCATCCCGTGAGGCCTAACCACCCTCACCTACTAACCCACTAACCCAGGCGGGAGGCCTACCCACATACCCTTGGGGCCAATACTCCCTTCCCCCACCCCCAGTACCCACAAGAAAAACAATACACAGCCCCACAATAAACATCATCATATTTATTCTATACATAACCCACCACCTGTGCCCCCTCCTAAATACATGATTTATTATTTTACATACAGGGTTAATACCCCCGGCCCACGGGAGTCCCCTGTGGGCCTGACGGGTCACCTCACAGACCTTCAGTAGCCCAGCACCATGTTTCAAACAGGGTCTGGAGGCCTGTAGGTGGTCCCCGCCAGGCATCCACCAGGTGGTCTCCGCGGGTCACCGTGGGCCACAATGGGGTCCCCAGGGGTAGGCCCGCGGCTGTCTGGGGGCCCCAGGTCAGATCCACAGGTGTCTGAGGGGCCTCGGATGGTTCCCACAGGGGTCTGGGGACCAACGGGTGGTCCCTACGGGTCTGCGGTGCCCCCACAGATGTGGGGCCACCGGTTCTTCCCCGCAGGTATCCCCCATGGACCTGGCAGCCTGCTACCCGTGGAAAGCCCGAGGAGACCTCAGGGTGTCTTCAGAGGTCTCCCGCAGACCAAAAGGAACTAACACTGTATGTAAAAAAAATAAACCTGGCCTATACATTAAATACATCAATCCCCTCCCCCCCCAACACATACAGTACAATAATGTGCAAAATAACTATTATCCAGATATGGATAATAGATTATTTGGCCATTATGAAACACATAAAACATGCATAAATCAAAACATGAATTCTTAATCTTAAAATCACCACATTGCATGTTACAATTAATCCAGCAGCACTTGTAAAAATAAAACAAAAAACCAGCAGCTCTCACAAATGTATATGAAATGTCACACAATTGCATTGAGTGTGTTCATGATGCAATTAATCTGTGCATCATGTAACACTATGCAAAATATATGTACAAATAAAATACACTATGAACAATGTCCCCTAACCCCCAATGCCATCATAAAAATCAAATATAAACTAAGCAACATAAATACATTTACCATTAATCAATTAATCCATTTCCTAAACCAATTAAAATACAATACAAATCAATTATACAATTCCCTATTCAATTCTTAAAGCCAAACCATTGCCAAAAGAATTTTAATTGAAAGTAACCACCATCATTCTAATCTAACTACCAGAAATAAGCCATTAAATATAACCTGTAACTAAATACAAATTACATTATTCACACCAATGTATAAATAAAGCTGATAAATACATTAGACATACATGAAAAGAACATAAACATTAGCAAACCAATCAATTATTATCCCTGTATGTCTATCCATATAGATAGATATACATAACATACAGGGGCAATAATAGAGCATAAAAAACAATGCATTTACATCCAAAAATCACATAGAATACACCCATTCAGTGTCCGTGAATGTATGTATATCCATAGGTACATAGATACACTAATGAAAGGGTTATTTGCACAGTGTGCATAGTGACACAGAATAAACTCATTCTCCCATATATCAGAAACTGTCTAGACCACGTGGTAGTGTAACACAATTATAAAATAGTGGTACTGGTTCATACAGTATAAAAACACCCAATAGTGATTGCTGCCTAAATAACCCTTTCATTAGTGTCATAAGGTTATTAGAGGTCATATCCTCCCTACCACCGCACACAGAAGGAGGTTACCTTAGGTCAACCTGACTCAATATCCAACTTACCTTAGAAACATTCTATTGAGACTCATTGTATACTGGAACTGTTCAGATTTCATGCAATCATAGTTTATCCACTACGATTATACATTACTATTCGGTTCATTATACTCTGCCACTAGTAAATTGCACCCCTATATTTACCCTAGAGCAACCCTGTAAGAATTGCATTTTACATCAGATCCTTACAAGGGATGTTGTTTAGTGTGTAACCTGAATATCACGGTACACACAGCTATCATAGACCCTGAACCTATACGGTTCGAGTATTGAAGGTTAGGATACCTTCAGGTCGTCTGTTTTTAATACACATTATTTTAATTCATTGGTACACTAATAAAGTTATGTTTTAAATCATTCACTCATCATACAGAGCGTGTACCTGAGTGCTACAATTGGGTTCTATCTCTACCCTACTCCCCTCCATTTATACACCCAAAGCACCGTTCACTTATCACTTGTTGAGGCAGCAGCAGGGGCTTCCCTATCAGTCTAATAGATTATTTGGCCATTATGAAACACATAAAACATGCATAAATCAAAACATGAATTCTTAATCTTAAAATCACCACATTGCATGTTACAATTAATCCAGCAGCACTTGTAAAAATAAAACAACAAACCAGCAGCTACACAAATGTATATGAAATGTCACACAATTGCATTGAGTGTGTACATGATGCAATTAATCTGTGCATCATATAACACTATGCAAAATATATGTACAAATAAAATACACTATGAACAATGTCCCCTAACCCCCAATGCCACATAGACTTTTATAGGCCTATGACATCACATTTTGGTCAAATGTTTCCCACGGCCCTGATTGGGCCGTGAAAAACATGTGATTTGTAAAATAAATGTAAAAAATGATGACGTCATTTAAAGGCAATGACGCCAGCCAATTAGAATGGCTGAGTTTCAATTGCCTTTAAGATGACGTCATCAAAACAAAGATGGCCGGCGACACATGGTACGGTAGCCAATCAGAGCGTGGGTACTCCATCCCATCTCTGATTGGCTCAAGTACGCCATGTGACAGAAGCTTTGGGGAGAACGGATGTATTGTCATTTAAAGCCTGTCACATGGTACTAGAGCCAATCAGAGTTGGGATGTATTTCCCACGCTCTGATTGGCTACCGTACCATGTGAGGCCGGCCATCTTTCTTTTCATGACGTCATCTTAAAGGCAATTGAAGCACAGCCATTCTGATTGTCTGGCGTCATTGCCTTTAAATGACGTCATCAATTTTTTTTTCTCGGCCAAAGCACATGGTTTTCACGGGCTATAAATAACTAAATAATACACCAGTAACCCCTTCAGTTTCAAATATTTATTGGCATGCACAGCAATTACACTATAGGGCTCGCCATCTCTCTGCCGGATTCCTCTCCCAGATATGCGCACTTTCCTGCATACTGCGAGGGGAATCCGCCAAAAAGATGGAGAGTTTAAAGTATGGCGAATGGCCATTCTCGCAGTTCTCTGCATTGGCCCCTATATCACAATGAGTATAACTTATCTTTCACTTATTCTTATAATTTACCTCACATACACTATTTAGATCTGTATTTATACATTGATAATGCACTTAATATACAAACTACCCTTTATCGTAAACCGAATTCTCGTAATACGTTTGTAAGGACTAGCAGCTGTCATCCAAAAGCCCTGTTCAGGGGAATATCGAAGGGACAATTTATGAGGGCCTGGCACAATTGCTCCAATGAGGCAGATTTTGAAGTACAATCAAAGGACCTATACAAACGTTTCTTAAACAGAGGATACAATCAGTGGGACTTAGATAGATCCCTTGAAGACGTTTCCTCTATGGATAGGAGTTCAATGTTCAGACGTACAATGAACAGATCAAGATCTAATGATAGCCCTCCTTTATTACTTCTTACAGCAAACAAGCAGAATCTATCAAATTAATGTCTCGAACTGTCCGAGTGGTAATGTTGATCATTTTAAATTCCAAGGTATAGAACATATTTCAGCACTACCTAGGGGTGGCAATAGATTAAAAATGTTAGATAAGCGTGAAGCTTATTGGATTTTCACATTAAGAACAGGGATACCATTGGGTATGAATGTTGACTGGGACTTGAGCCACTTTCTTTGAATTAATTGATATCAATCTATATGGTGTATATAATGATGCACTGATATTAGAAAGTGGCCCAATTAGTTCTTCTTTATAATAGAGTTAAAATACTTCAAATAATAAATAGTTTGTAAGCTTTCCAAAATGCAATATAATAAATTTGTAATTGTATTAGTTATGTAATCGTGTCTTCACTAAGGTCAAATAATATACATTAATTTTGTTCTATGTACTTTTACTTAATCTTGTGAGGAGTTTAATAATAATTTAACACTCTATAATCATTATTTTATATTTCCACTCTTAATATATGATTGTACTAAATGAACCATTCTTGTTGACTCTACACACATATTTTGTCCTATTCCTCATGAACTACAAGGTTATATTTATTCCAGTCACATTTGTAAACAGTCATATTAAAGTATGTTAATTATATTAGTCCTTAAATATATATATATATATATATATATATATATATATATATATATATATATATATATATATATACAGTTAGGTCCAGAAATAATTGGACACTGACACTATTTTCATCATTTTGGCTCTGTATGCCAGCACAATGGATTTGAAATGAAACAACCGAGATGCAATAGAAGTGCAGACTTTCAGCTTTAATTCAAGGGGTTGAACAAAAATATCGAATGAAATGTTTAGGAATTGCAACCATTTTCATACACAGTCCCCTTATTTCAGGGGCTCAAATGTAATTGGACAAATTAACACAATCATAAATAAAATGTTTATTTTTAATACTTTATCAAGAATCCTTTACAGGCAATGACTGCTTGAAGTCTGGAACGCATGAACTTCACCAAACGCTGGGTTTCCTCCTCTGTGATGCTTTGCCAGGCCTTTACTGCAGCTGTCTTCAGTTGTTGTTTGTTCATGGGTCTTTCTGCCTTAAGTTTTGTCTTCAGCAAGTGAAATGCATGCTCGATCGGGTTGAGATCAGGTGATTGACTTGGCCATTGCAGAATATTCCACTTCTTTGCCTTAAAAAACTCCTGGGTTGCTTTCGCAGTATGTTTTGGGACAGTATCTATCTGTAAAGTGAAGCGCCGTCTATCAACGTTGCTGAATTTGGCTGAATCTGAGCAGACAATATATCCCTATACACTTCAGAATTCATCCGGCTGCTTCTGACTTCTGTCACATCGTCAATAAACAAGAGTGACCCAGTGCCATTGTAAGCCATTCATGCCCATGCTAGCACACTGCCTCCACTATGTTTTACAGATGATGTGATATGCTTCGGATCATGAGCCGTTGCAAGCCTTCTCCATACTTTTTTCTTCCCATCATTATGTTACAGGTTGATCTTAGTTTCATCTGTCCAAAGAATGCTGTTCCAGAACTGGGCTGGCTTTTATAGATATTGTTTGGCAAAGTCTAATCTGGCATTTCTATTCTTGAGGCTTATGAATGGTTTGCACCTTGTGGTGAACCCTCTGTATTTGCTCTTGTGACGTCTTCTCTTTATGGTAGACTTGGATAATGATATGCCTACCTCCTGGAGAGTGTTCTTCACTTGGCTGGATGTTGTGAAGGGGTTTTTCTTTACCATGGAAAGGATCCTACAATCATCCACCACTGTTGTCTTCTGTGGACGTCCAGGCCTTTTTGTGTTGCAGAGCTCACCAGCGCGTTCTTTTTCTATCAGAATATATCAAACTGTTGATGTGGCCACTCTGAAGGTTCCTGCTATCTCTCTGATGGATTTTCTTTTTTTTTTGCAGCCTACGGATGCCCTGTTTCACTTGCATTGAGAGCTCCTTTGACTGCATGTTGTGGGTTCACAGCAACAGCTTCCAAATGCGAATGCTACACCTGGAATCAACTCCAGACCTTTTACCTGCTTAATTGATGATGAAATAACGAAGGAATAGCCCACACCTGTCCATGAAACAGCTTTTGAGTCAATTGTCCAATTAATTTTGGTCCCTTGAAAAAGAGGGGGCTACATATTAAAGAGATGTAATTCCTAAACCCTTCCTCCTATTTGGATGTGAATACCCTCAAATTAAAGCTGATAGACTGCACTTTAAACCCATATTCATTATTTAACTGTAACTTGAATTTATTTTGGTACACAGCCGAAATAACAAAACTTGTATCAGTGTCCAATTATTTCCGGACCTAACTGTATATATATATATAGCTCCTGCCATGTATATATATCTATATCTCATGACATCACTATGCATAATTATAATTATGTTACGACCCTAGAGGACTGTTCACAATTGAAGAACAGAAGTTTGCATTCTATATTTGCTAGATATTATGTAAACGAACATGTTTTAATTTGTTTTTAAAAATGTTTATTATTGTTTGTCATTGTTTCCTTACATTTCTATTAATAAAGTTTTTTTTAGAAAAAAATGTGCACCACGTGACCGGCCGGGCCAATGAGGATGTACGTTACGTCAGCGCGACGTCTGATGCAGACGCACTCTGATGACGTCACCCTCGGCGGCATGGCGGATCAACCAGGTGTGTATAAAAATGCAGAGAATATTGTGCCTTGTACACCTTGATAAAATGCTCTTTGCATGAAACACGTAGGTGCGTTCATGAAGCCCTTGTTATGGCATTAGCTTGCAATTAAATTGATCTGTTTATTTTGGAGTGTGCCTGGGATTTTTTTCTTATCTTCTTCCTATCCTGGATGTCATGAAGCTGTGCTCTATTTTCCTAGTATGACTGCGGATTCCTTATCTATGGATGCTCGCCGTGGATACAGTGGACGTCCCTTCAAGGTATACAGGTAATGGGCCATAGTGCCCTGTAATTTATCCTGTCTATACCGGATATTCTTCCTTATATTATACTATCTGGGTGTATATTTGTGTACCGTCAGTTGTGGTTGTCAAGTGGACATCACTAGGTGCATACCCATTTCAGTCACTAACAACAATCATTTGTGGACGTCGCATGAGTATCTGGACATTTATTACTTCATTTATGTATGTATATAAACCACATCGGACTGTTTGAGCACCACATCCTATTGCTCAACGGTATTGCAGACAAAGCTAAATTTCAATTTCTGCAAACCACAGTAAACTTGTGGCTAACTCGCGTGAAAATTTTCTGAACGACTAGCCTAGGCTACCCTCAGATTGCTTTGCGAGAAATGGTTGTAACTAATCCGCTGCCTCTGTATATTGAATTGGGGATGGAGCGGTCCAGGGATACTTGTTAAGGCTACTGCTTCCTGTTACAGTTGAGGTCATTGGGTCTATCCCTGCAGAGGATGAACTCAGGAGCTGTCAATTCACAAAAACGTTTTATTGCATAGTGCCTGTAGACGATAGCTAGAATTAACATGCATCAGACACATTTTATGCATTTTTCTTATTAAGTTCAAGATATTGTCTCATGCCCCATTGTAAGATCTTATTTTTCCATATTGCATCTATTGATCAAGCATCATGTGTATATACACAGACAGAGATTGTTTTTATGTCTCTGCAAGAATAGAGATGTACAGTACCAAGAATCAAACATCCAATAGTAGGTTTTATGATTTCGTATTTTTGAATATGCAGTGACATGTCTTAGATGTTGGGAGGCAACATAACTAATATACAGTAGAACATGAGAACAATGGGTCTGTACTTTATCTACAGTACATTTATGGGTAATCCAGTAAAAGAGTCGGTGTGTGACATTTTATCCATACAATAATCCATATGTATAGTATTGTAACTGGCAACCTATTTAAATAGATGTGTGACATGGGAAATTAAGTTTTCAGCCATTGTTTCATTCTTGGGTTACATGACTATTATATTGCATTAATGTTTGGAGTTACCCAAGGTTAAAGAAGATACCGTTAAGAGTTTTCTACATAATGTAGAGCTCTAAAGTTTAAAAATAAAACTGAATGTCTGAAATCTCAAAACTATATAAATATACCGTTCCATCTATTTTTCCTCTGTTGCTTTCATTCATTTTTCTACTGGATTAGACCGCATGCATGTTTGCATAATTTCCTGAAGCAAAGTCTGGGTCACAGGAGACACCTTTTCTTGGGCTGTCAGTTTTTAGGTACTGACTTCACTAAATTGGGAGGTTTGTGTTACTACCTGAGGCAAATAGTATTTTCAGATTTAAAGAAGCAATGACATGACAGCTTATGAATCATGTCATTTCTGCAGGGCTAGAGTTTCAAAATATCCTCACAGCAGGTATCTCTACATTTAAAAACACTAACCTTGGTAATTCTACAATTTATTGTGTGATGATAGTACATGTGGGATTAGCTATAGTGACCCAGTCTCTCATACAATTTACAGCATAACCATTTCCATAATTGTACAGCAATACATTACACCCTCTGAATGATAACCCAAGAAAGCACACTCAGCCCATATTAGTGAAAGCAGAGTGATACAAATGCACAGTTCAAGGACATGGTGTTCATAGAGGTAGATAACTTAGAAGTCTGTTAACTTCAGTTAACGTATCATTAAGTGTTAACGGGAATCTTCAAAGCTCATTAACAAGGCGTGTTAAAGGAACAATGGACTGCCGTTAACATTAACATTAACATTAATGTTTAACATTAATATTAACATTAACGTTTGTGCTAATGATTAGTGATGGGTGACCCAGTTCAAATATGTTCCCCAGACCATCCCGGGCTTTCCATTCAAAAATCCATTACGCATGTTAAATCCACCAATGAATTATTCCAGCTTCCGCAGATTTAACATAATCCATTCTGCGGAATGTTTATTTCTAATCCGTTGTTGCATTGTAAGAAAAAAGTACGATGGATGAGTCAGCAGTAGAACATTTTAAAAAGCCGCCCGGTGGATTAATCTATTAAAAATCACAAACGGCGCTACACCATGCCACGCCCACTTATCTTCAGAACCATTTGAAAGGGGAGAGGGTGAGACAGGAGCCTGAGAGTGTGAGAAAGACAGAGAGACACACACAGTCACACACACACACACAACGCAGACACAACACATAACATTTATTTATTTTCTATTTTTAAAATATTATTTTCTATTAATATTATTTTCTTATTTTTTAAATTTGTTCCATTGTTTATTTATTTATTTGTTATTATGAGTGGTGGCAGTTGCAGCCAGGGCAGGAGCGGCTCTCCCTGTGTCCTTCCTGTGAGACGGAGGAGGTCAGATTCAACAACTGTTTTAGGCTCATTTGGCAGTTCTTACAGAAGAGCCTTAGCAGTGGTTGATGTACCAGCGTCTGTTCCTGCTTATACCTAGCACTGGAGTGGGCGTAGTACTGGGCCTGCTTTAACCCCGGTTGATAGCATGTCTCAGGAACCGTCTGCTCCTGTGTCTGTTCAGCCTGTGTCAGGGGAACATGTTGTTCCCTCAAAAGTAGCCCTGTTTTAGAGGAAGGAGATACGGTAGTAGCGTTGATTTGGGATTTTTTGGGGACTGTTTTTTTTTTTTAAACTCTGATGTCAGTGTCACCTTTGTCCCCTGCTATTTCATAATTTTCATCGACCTTATCTGATTCCTTCCTGACAGTGACAGAGACGTGTTGAGGCTTCCAGCAGACAGACAGGGCCACCTGCTACTTGAACATGTATGCACTGAGGAGCAGATGCAGCCGCACGTTGTGTGCAAGGTCACAACATCTCAGCAGGATCACCCTTGCATATGCTTAGCGTTCCCCCCTCCAACTGGTGCTAGTTTACAGAACCCTGTTATGAATTGACCCCCGGCTCACAGCACCTGAAGTTTTACGAGAGGGGAAGCATCCTATCTCTAGGGCACCTAACAATTTGGGCAGATCTACTGTGTGTTGTGTGAGCTAGAGTGTGAGGGATTATAGAGGGGGGCCTGTCGCCACTTTCGTTGCTGGGGAAGGGTTAGAGGGAACCAACAGGTCATACCTGACTCTGTTATGCACTTTGTATATGTCAGGGGTGTGTGTGTAAGCTCTGAATATTTAAAGCATAGGTCTCTTACTCTCCACTCCATCTTGGCTGCAGGAATCACCTGAAAGTTGTCTCTGGTGTGCAATTTACATCGGTGGGCCCAGTAGAATGGAGCATCCCAGCAGCACTTCCAGGCATTTACCCCAAATTCCATAGGCATCCGATTCCTGGAACCCCCCCTCCAGACCCTAGTGATTCCTCTCCCATTCTCCCCTCCTTTGCCTCTGTTAGCCCCATCACTTTGGTGTTATTGTACCCGTTATGGGGTTTTATGTTTTTGGTGAACTCACTTCTTTCTATTTGATATAATAAATGTTATTTTTCTGTTCTGTGTCTCTCCATGTTTCTCTATGAAGATAGAGAAAGACCTATCTTGAAGATTAGGTGTGTCACCTTAGTCAGGAAGTCAATGGATTTTGCTCCGATGTAACCCTCTGTGTCTGCAGGCAACACAGGATGCTACCCCTTTATCCACAAGTGACATTGAACTTGAACCCAATCAAAGTAGATCTGAGACCCTATCCAATACTACCAATCTTCCTCTGCCATTACCAGCAAAAATCAAATATTTTTTAGACAAAACTGGCCTATATACCAACATCCCTATAAGAGGAAAACTAGAAGGGGCCAAAGTAGACTTTCTGCGAGACAGAGAAAATGGGCCTATCAAGAACAGAGGAAGAAATATCCTTGGAAACCATACACAAAACGACCCAAGTAACCAATTTGTTCACCAAAACATTGAATTCAGATCACCTGAAAGTGCTGTCTAAAGGGCTTTCTTTTTGCCAATTATATTTGTTTGAATGTGTTAAAGACTTAAATTTATTCTCAAGAAAAGTGTCTTTACATACATTTTTCCACAGATGTATGCAATGGAGCAATCGTAATACTCCTTCTGAGGACTTTGATCACAGGGACTATGCCTGTCTCAAAGTCCTCAATGATCTCTGGGAAGAGAATGAGAGACCATCTGGAGAAGGCCCTTTCACTGACCTGAGGAAAAAGTCATAATTTGTACACCATATTGAAACAAGTACAAATATTGACGTTTTTACCAAATGAGTTACCAAAGATCTAAGTTTACCTATTGTTAACGGTCTCCAGAATCTCACTTATGGGGAAAGACTTGCATTGTCAGATTTGGAACATGATACAAGCATAATTACTAAACCCTCTGATAAAGGGGGGAATATAGTGATATTGGATCAGGAGGACTACGTTTGCGAATGCAAGTATTTGCTATCTGACAATTTTTTTCCACTCTAAGGAAAACAGATCCTACCACTACATTCCTCAAAGACTTAACATGATTTCATGTTGGTCAAAACACCTAGAACAGCCATGTTCTATTATCTACCTAAGGTCCACAAAGGGGTTATTCCATCTCCAGATAGACCGATAGTGTCTGGAATTGAAATTCTGACTTCCAACACTAATGTCTACCTGGACCGCTTTTTATATCCATTTGTGAGGGCCTTGCCATCGTACTTGCGCGATTCGAATGATACCTTTTCAAACTAGAGTATATCACGTTATACCAAGATACATACCTTGTTGGTCTCTACGTAGAAGGCTTGTATACAAGTATCCCTCATACTGCTGGGATGATGGCTGTCTCATATTTCCTGAGGGCCAGGAGTGAACACTCTAAACTCCACAATGATTTTGTCCTGAGACTGTTGGATTCTACTCTGACCCGGAATTTCTTCCTATTTGACCACCAGCTATTTCATCAAGTACAGGGCACAGTGATGGGACCACGTGTGCTCCCACCTCTGCCAACCTAAACCTGGGCTGATGGGAGGAAACAGTGGTCTTCTGCAAGCCCAGGAAAGATTCACAGAGCATGTGGTACTCTGGGTCAGATATATTGATGACGTTTTACTGTTATGGAGAGGCACGGAAGATCTTCTATAAGAGTTTATCAATGTTCTCAATAACAATGAAAACAACTTTAAACTAACATACCAAATTAAAAAGGACAAGATTAACTTTCTCGATTTCACCATAACTAAAACCGATGGTGTTAAATTAAAAAACGAGTATCTTCAAGAAACCTACCTCTACAAACAACTTACTAAGGGCCGACAGCCATCACTCCAGACATACCATCACAAATATCCCAACTGCGCAATTCCTTAGGTTGCAACGCAACTGTTCGACTACTGAGAAATACAAGAAACAGGCACTAGATATGAGTGCTAAATTTTATGAACATGGTCACAGTAGAGGGTCTGTAAAGAAGGCATATTACGGA
Source organism: Ascaphus truei (assembly GCF_040206685.1). NCBI lineage: Eukaryota > Metazoa > Chordata > Amphibia > Anura > Ascaphidae > Ascaphus > Ascaphus truei. The sequence goes on along the minus strand of NC_134483.1, from coordinate 161,502,738 downwards.
GCCTTAACTACTCCTAGAACCAAACTACTAACAGAGAATACAAAAAAAGCACACAGATGATACAATAAGTTTCATAGGCACATACAACAGTCAATGGCAAAGTGTAAAGGATATTTTCCATAAACATTAGTATATTCTACTAGAGGATCCTGACTTTAAACAGATGCTTCATGATATCCCAAGTATGGGCTGCAGAAGAACCAGGAACATCAAAGATAGGTTGGTACGTTGCCATTTCCAAACCCAACCAACTCGGACATGGCTAGGAGACAAACCTTGAGGTTCATATCCTTGTGCTAGATGTAAGGCATGCAGATTACTGAAAATCACTAAGGAATTTACAAACTTTACAAATACATCCTCCTACAAGATAAAATATTTTAACTGGTATGATTTACTTGATAACCTGCAGCTGTGGGAAGTTGTATGTGGGTAAAAATCACAAGCAACTAAAAATAAGAGTGCTCAAACACATTGGACAAATCAGGAACAATATGGACACCCCGGTAGCAAGGCATGTAATTGAAGCTCACAAGGGGGATTGTAGTATATTACATTTTGCTGGTATTGAGCATGTCCCTCTAGGCCCAAGTAGAGGAAATTGGGATAAACACCTACTCTAGAGGGAATGCCGTTGGATTTTCCAACTGCAAACGCAAAGTCCCCTTGGATTGAATGAGGGGTTCATTTATTCCTCTTTCCTATGAGGTGTCAGACACCCATTTCAAAGTTTATATCCATTATTCGTTACTTGTATAATACATGTATTATTTTTTCGGGTTGATTTACCTATGTTTATTAACACTAACCTATTAATGATACACCGTGTACACGGAAATTACCAGTTACCCAGCTTACCCGGTGCTTTTTTAGCTACCCGGTGAGGAAGACCGTGGCAACATCTGGGAGCAACAGCAGACGTCCTGGTGGCGGTGGCAGCAGTCAAAGTCCTTGGTCAACAGGCGGGAGCAGCAGAACCAGAGCAAACAGCTGATGCCTGTGGGACCCAGGGAACCATGTGATCGGAGCAGGAGCGTTCCTATTGGACAGCCGGCTCCTCGCCGTACTGTGTTTGGCCCATGGTTGCTGTTTCTTATTACCGGATGGGTAGCGGGAGGAGTTAACCCCTTCATTACCTTAGTGGTAGTAACCGCGGGTCAGCTCCGGAGACACCCAGCTTCAATCCAATGCAGTAAAAATACATATTTAAGTCACACCACGGATCCCATCTCGCCACCCTTGAAGTGGCGAGATGAGAGCGAGTTGCTTGCTAGTTGCAGCCTCGTGAGATTGTCGGAGCTACTAGACTAGGGTGATTTAACAAGAAATGCAGGTTTGAGCTGTTCTTGACCCCCCGCATATTTTGTCTGAGCCGGAGAGCTGCCGCTCGGGAAAAACACTTCTCGAGTGATTTTGGCATTCTATCGAAACTTTCTGAGTAGCTACATATGCCAAATCGTTCGAGAAGTGCTCAAAACGCTTGATGACCAAGTTATCGAAGCTACTATAATAGGCCCCACTGTGTTGTCCAGTGGAGCACAGACTCAGGGGGTTATGCACTAAGCCATGATAAGTAGGTTTTCTGGGTGCTATGCACAAAGCAGTGATAAGTGCTTTTAAGTGATATAACTGCCTTTATAGCGTGATACTGCCTGTTGTGAGATTCACAAATCAGTGATAACAGTGCAGTATCATGCTATAATGGCTACTTAAAAGCACTTATCACTGCTTTGTGAATCTCACAGCAGGCAGTATCACGCTATAATGGCTTTTTATCTCACTTAGGGGGTTATGCACTAAGCAGTGATAAGTGCTTTTAAGTGAGATAAAAAGCCATTATAGCGTGATACTGCCTGCTGTGAGATTCACAAAGCAGTGATAAGTCTTTTAAGTGAGATAAATGCCTTTATAGAGCGATACTGCCTTCTGTGAGATTCACAAAGCAGTGATAAGTCTTTTAAGTGAGATAAATGCTTTTATAGCGCGATACTGCCTTCTGTGAGATTCACAAAGCAGTGATAAATGCTTTTATGTAGCCATTATAGCACGATACTGCACTGTTATCACTGCTTTGTGAATCTCACAACAGGCAGTATCACGCTATAAAGGCAGTTATCTCACTTAAAAGCACTTATCACTGCTTTGTGCATAGCACCCAGAAAACTCACTTATCACTGCTTAGTGCATAATCCCCATAGTCTTTGCACAAGTGCCAAGTTACAAACATTTTCTTTTAAAACATTACACTAATAGACTTAAAATAGGTTTATTTTTCACTTTTAAGTCATTAAAAGTTAGGGACATACTGTAACACTCCACGTCATGGAACGAGTATTCCTTCATACTACAATATTTACTTTGAAATTTCTAAAAACAAATAAACAGAAAAATATATTCAAGGAGAAGCCCCCTCTTATACAGAAATTATAAGACAATCAGAAATCATACTCTTCTGATTTGTAGCCAAGTATTTAAATATGATCCTAAAAAATAATACTTTTCATTGATACCAGAATCTACACTAAATAATAGTGTTTATGTACACATGGTGAAAAAAAACCCAAAATAGTTTGATAATCTGCAAAAATTTTTTTATTTTAATTAGCATTTCCTGTTATATTCTTATAATGATCTAATCTGAATACTTTCATTAAGTGTATTAATGAATTTATTTAAAAAATCATTTAAAACTACTTTTTTTTAAGAGTTCTACCCAACTTCTTTCTGCTTGCATTCCTTTTAGAGAGGAGGAGAAGGGGGCTAGGTGTGTGCTGCAGATATTTACCAGACATGAGTGCACTGAATTGCTTTTAGGTTCAGTATCAATTTCTACCCTTAACCATAACACATCTCATTGTTCACGCTCTGGGTCTGGCTCATGTGAAAGGCGTATTCTGTCTATACCCCTGTCCTCTACCCCTCCCTCTCCCACGTATAATAGCAGGATTGTATGCGGGAGGTGGATTGTGATCAACATAATAGATTGGGGGTTGTCTATTAGCATAGGCAAAACATTTTTTCATTGGGACCCCCCCTTCTGAGACCAGACCCATTGAGAGCAAAACTTGCGCCGCTTATTCTATGGTCGAAATTGAGTCCCTTAGTTCTTTCAGAAATCTCGCTTTCTCACCTGATACTTGCTCTTTTATTGTATCAATTTCAGTTTGTAGCATTTGTACTATACTCCCAGTGTCTCTCCTAAAATTCTCATATTCACGATCCATTTTATATATTTAGCCAATAAATTATTACATTTTGCAGTATCTTGAGGGTCAGGAGCCGGACCTGTCTCTTCCTCTGGCTTAATCTCCCCCTGTCTAAGTACCTGCAACTATTTTAACTGGCTTTTGCGTGAAATTAATTTGGTCATGGAAATATTGCAACTGGTACCACAGGTTAGAGCATTTTGGACAATTAGTGTCAGGTTGTATTTCCGTCATAGCTCATTGTTACAGTTTTGTCTAATACTTGCTGTTCATACAGTAGATCAAAACTAGTTTAGCTAACAATTGTAACTTTTTTGTACTCTTTCCTATAGACAATATTTTCACATTAATGTTATGAAAGGCACTCATAAACTACTTCCAGAGAGCATTCCACAAATCAACACACCCAATAATGTTACTCTCATTAGCCTGTTCCTGGATGAAATCCACAGCGTAAGATAATGTAACCAGGGCTACTTACAAAGCTTTTAAGTGATGATGTCTAGGCAGGCGCGGGTGTTGGGGAAATCCCCGTTGACTGAGATATATGTTTACACACCAGCCTTTCATGTCAATATTACGATCCACTTCTCGTGAGTCCTCAACTGCACCGGACCAGGAGCGTCTGTCTTTGGTCATGTTTGGTAGCCACTGTTTGGGTAAAAGTTTGTTTAGATAAAAGACATCCATCTGTGATTATTCACATCAGGTTCTTTGATCTGACCACTTACTCACAATAAAAATGGGTGATGATTGGGCAGACAGAACTCACCCCTCCTGGGGCTCACCTCCTCTCCCTTCTTTTTGTGAGTTGAATGGGTCACAGATTCAGGCACTGACTCACCAATGAAGATATGTCTTTTTGTATCTTGAAAATAAGGTCATGGATCGAATTATTTTGTTCCAGTATTTATTCAGAAACAGATATACAGCACCACAGCATCATTCTTTACAGGTTTACAGGATAGGCATCAGGAAGTTATGAATGGAGAATTCGTCAGCACGAGTTCCAAGTAATTCTGAATTCAAGAAAAAGAAAACACAATCGCTTGATGAAGTATACTTTCGTATACGTATACGAAACGGGTCGCGAATGGTGTTGCTGGCTTATATTCAACTCATAGCCAGTATACACACAAGTGGTTTTTATTTCGATCACGATCGTAAAATTGAAACGGACAGGCATCTCAAGGACAGCTATAGGGGGCTTCATTTCCTGCGCATGCGCGCTACGCAGTACACCACGCTGACACTCGTGGAGGTCTGACAGCGTTATAGAGCTACAGAGACAGCCCCAGCGCGCGGAACTGGTTTCTGAGGATTGACTCTGCCCCTGCATACCCTATGTGATGCCCTACTAAAGAAGTTATGATCGAGACCGGGGATTATTAAAGTTTTTATTCATGTAAGTGGTTACTATTGTTTATTGTTGGTAATACACTTCAATTCTCTTATTTTGGTGCACTCTTGTGTTTTCTTTTTCTTGGAACTTGGTATCGCCGTCGGAGTTTTCCGTTGGGATCCATCGTGGAGGTGGGGGAAGACACCTTGAACAACAGGAGCAGCAAAAGATCAGAGAGGAACTATCACTCCACATCATAAAGAGCAAGAGCGCGGACTGGACACTTTTTAAATTCTGAATTCAATACACACAGGATAACACACTTATGCCAGATTTCACAATTGCAACTGTTATTTCAATATGTTATATTTCACCGATAGCACACCTCTTTAGTCCCATTTTCTTTCATAAGTTATCTACCACCTTCCTGCCTCCTTAAACATACCAAGGACACATACCTCATTCTTTCTACTCCCTAAAATCTCTCACTGTCTCAGTATTTCTCTAAGGTCCCTTTGTATTAATGACCTTGTTACTTCTAGATAACTAGGAAACTGCAGTTCTTTGCATTTCTCTGCTAATTCTGTTAACTATGTAACTAGTAGCATCTACAGTAGCTTATTCAATTAGTGTTTTTTTTTCTTCTCCACCTTTTACTCTTGATTCCCCTTCCAAATCCCTTTCTGCTTGTGTGTGTCTCTCTCTCCTCTTGGGCAAGGTTCTGGCCTGCAGATTATCTTGGTTTAGGGAAGATTTATGAATATGAAATGGTTTTCCTGCAAATTTTTCCTCCCCCTCCCCACCCTACCCATTTCACATCGGATTAAAATAAAAAACAATATTACTGATGTAGCCAGGTCACCCTGAGTTGCCCTGCGTCCCCCATCACCTCCGTGGCCGTGATCGATGGCGGGTGCTGCCGGAGCCAAGCGGCAGACCCGACGGCCATTCCGGAATGTGGGAGCCGAGCAGGGAGCGCTCTGGTGCTCCGGAGGTCCCCGGCGGCTTCCGTGCAGGGCGCCGCCATGTTGCGCGAGTTCGCGCATGCGCAGTGAGTGCTGGCGGCCCTGAATAGTGGCGCATGCGCAGTTGCAGCGAGCAAACGTTAGCCTACCAGGGAAGGCTCTTGGAAGGGACTACAAGTCCCATGAGCCTCAGCAGCACCCCATGTGACGCCAGGGAGCCAATAGGGCTGAAGGATTGCCCTGCACAGAGGGATTTTGATACTTTTCGCGGGCAGAGAGAACGGCAGTTGGAACAGGGAGCTGGGTAAGGTAGGGTGCAGGGGAGCAGACGCTCCTTGCACCAGGCCTGTTAACCCCTCCTAGGCCCCAGATATTATCCCCATTTCCCCAGTTTTTGGTTGCTTCAGGGACAGGCCCTAGGTTAGTGGTTCTGCCTGGAGGCCATGCCAAGCAGTGACTGCGGCCTGCCGGCGGCAGACAGATCCCCGCCAAGGTACAGACGGTGCAGAGCTGCGGTGATATTATCCACGCCGGAATTCACCCCACGCGTAGGAGGACATCACGACGGATCCAAACCCAGTGGTATAGCTGCACCTGTGGCTGGAGCCAGGCCAGGTATCGTTATAAAGTGCACCAACAGAGTACTCACACGGGACTGGTGGCTGCGCAGTCACACATATCTATCTCACGTGAAGGGACATATTGTGTGGGGTTACTGGACACAGGGTGGGATCACCCGGTGGAAAGGGGTCACGTCCTGCGAGATGCAGCAGTAGTGTCTCCTCTAGAGAGGGACACCTGTTGATATATGAATAAGTACGTTTGCACTAGTAAAGTTATTGATTGTTTACATGCTGCATATAGTAAATGGTTATACCTATACTCCGGTGTATGTGATTACTATATGCGGGCCCTGTGTAGGGGACATTCTATACTCCTAGAATCCTACACAGGTGGAGGCGCTGATCAAGAAACGTTCCAGAGAGCACCCCAGGTTCCCAGCAAGCGGAGGCTCAGGCCTCTTGTGAACCTGCAGGTATACGCACCACACCTGGTAACACATAGGTTCCCCCTCACATACACTTTATATGCGGTTGGGTGGGGAAATACCCGTTACATTTGGAGGCGCTGCTGAGACCTGGGATGCACCACTCAGTTATTAAGTATGTCACCACCATTACCGTCACGCTCAGAAGTGTATGACTGGGCCGTGGAGCTGCAAGTGCCGCCGCTCTACACGCTCGCGGTGAGCCGGGTCTCTGCTGATACTCTGTCTTCGGCAATACAAATGGCATTGAGGCAGCACCCACATATCCGGGATGCCGCCAAAATAAGAGTGTTAGAACGACGAAAGGATGCGGACCAAGAGTGTTGCTCCGTGTTAGTGAGTATAGGGCAAGATATAACCAAAGACCGGGGCCCGTCTAGTTTGTGGCTCTCGAGGCCGACAGGTTCCTGCTGTATTGTTGTCTACCCTGAACTGCCTATAAAATCTGAGCCGAGCAGCTCTCACACGAACTTACAAAAGGTTGCTATGCATACATCACCTTCCCCCCCTGAAAGTTATTGCGGGGACGACCGGGCTGCTCTCCCAGACTACAGTCCACCGTTAAGTATTGCCAGCTCTTCCTCTAAACGTGGGGATGATATCCGAATGCTAGCTCAGGCTATCCTACAAATGGAGGCGTCCAAATCCGAATCCCCGGCCCCGCAGCAGTATCGCAAGTTAAAGATATTTTCCGGGACCAAGCCGACCCCGACTGGCGAAGAAGCGTTTGAAGTCTGGATGGAATACACCTCCCAGGTCCTAGAAGAATGGACATGCCATGAGTCGGTGAAGCGGCAACGCATAATGGAATGCCTACGCCCTCCCGCATCCACCACAATACAGATGTGTAAAGATCAGCACGCGGACGTTACCGCTCATCAGATGCTAGAGACTCTTGTGCGGGCCTATGGGCGAACCGAAGACATAGGACAATTGATGAAGAGATACTACAACCTTTGCCATAAGGAAGGAGAGGATCTATCTGACTTCCTACAGAGGATTCAATCTGTCTTATGGGAACTGCGTAAGCGTAAACGTATTACCGCCGCAGAGGTAGATGAGTATCGCCGCACGCAATTCTTGACTGGAGCCCTGCCCACTCATCCTATTGTACTCATGATGAGGCGTTCTCTGATGCGAGGGGCTCCCCCTACATGGGAGGAGCTAATGGATGAAATAAAAGAACATGAGGTATACGCCCGGTTACATACTTCCAAGAAGACTAAAGAGTCTACAAAGGGTTAACCTCAGGGGGCCTCTACGCCGAAGGTCAAGAAATCTCCTAGTCAGGAAGAGGAGGCTTCACCCAAGATCCCGGTTTCCAAATCCAGACCAGCAGGGAAATCATCTTGCCCGTGCAAGGGTCGTCCTGAACGCAGTGAAGTCATTTGCTATAACTGCGGTAAGAAGGGCCACTTCTCCAGTGACTGTCCAGAGAGGGAGTACCCCCCAGAGGAAAAACCTCCCAATAGAGGGAATTCAGCCCGGTCAATGGTCAGCCACGTGCGAATGGCAGAGTCTGATCCAGAAACCCCTACTGGACCCGAAGAGGCTCCCCCTGACTCCGGCCCCAGTGATGACGCCTTACCCGAGGATGCTTACAGTCAAGTAGGCCCCTCGGCCATAGTGCCTGTTGTACTGGAAGGAATCTATGCCTCTGCCCTACTGGACACCGGATCCCAAGTGACCATTATATACCGCAAGTTCTATGACCAGCACCTTAAACACTGCCCCCCTGCGGTCGGCCGAGCATATGAAGGTGAGGGGTTTAAGTAACGTAGACTACCCCATAGATGGGATTGTTAGAGTTCAACTGGAAATACTCCAACTGAACACCAGCAAGAAACACCCCATGCATGTAGCGGCGATGGTATGCCCGGAGCCCCAAGATCAGTGCAAGTATCCGATCATCTTGGGAACAAATACTGATATAGTACAAGCTGTAATCAGAGCATACCTGAAAGAGACCAATGAGTTGCCGCAGGCCAATTCGCTCCTAGATCCCGTCCTACGAGAGGAGTGCAACCGGGTGTATGCCTTAGAGCGTCACGGGGATCTCTACAATCGTCAACGCGGACTGATGACCATTTTACCAGGGGGAGTGCAACGAATGGCCGTCTGATGCTGTTATCCCAAGCGAGATGAGAACGACAAGCTTTTCTCTCTGGAGAGTACCCCTGAGGAAGAAGTTCAGCTAAGGTATAGGGTACTACTCGAGGGAGTGGGCGACTAAAATCTCTCTACGAACCTACGTATATGTGCAGAATATCTCCCCATTCCCGATGGAACTTGATGCCGGACAGAGTCTGGGTTGCATATATCCAGGTAGCCCTGTGGAAACAACGCCCCAGGTGACTGCGGCAGCAGAGGGTGAGTGGTTAGTCGATCTGGACTTCAACTTCGGCGAGTCGACATTGCCCACTGAGTGGAAAGAGCGACTGACAACCCAGTTGAATAAACGACGGACTGTGTTCTCCATGAGTGAGATGGATGTGGGGTGCAGCCGCAGCGCTCAACATGCCATTAGACTGAGTGACGCCACTCCGTTTCGTGAACGCTCTCGTCGCATCGCCCCTAGGGATATGGACGATGTGAGGAACGTCTTGCAAGAAATGGAGACCGCTGGGATTTTGACGGAGTCTCGGAGCCCTTACGCCTCTCCCATAGTGTTGGTGAGGAAAAAGAATGGATCCGTACGATTGTGTGTCGACTATCGAACCCTGAACAACCATACGATACCGGACCAGTACAACCTTCCTCGCATTGAAGAGATTCTGAATGCTCTGAATGGAAGCCAATGGTTCAGTGTGCTCGATTTACGATCTGGGTACTACCAGGTACCCATGAATGCAGAGGACCAGGAGAAAACAGCCTTCGTCTGCCCCCTGGGTTTCTACCAATTTACCCGTATGCCCCAAGGTATATGTGGGGCCCCTGCCACCTTCCAACGACTGATGGAGAAGACTATCGGGGACATGAACCCTCGGGAGTGTCTGGTCTACCTGGATGACATAATTGTCTTCGGAAGGACCCTGGAAGAGCACGAAGAGAGGCTGCTTAAAGTGATAGACCATCCAGCCAAAGTAGAAGCGGTTGGGAACTGGCCTCGTCCCGAGAATGTCACGGAACTACGATCCTTCCAGGGGTTCTGTGGGTATTACCGTTGCTTCGTGGAAGGGTACTCTAGTCGAGTTAAACCCCTGAACAATCTGTTGAAGATATACCCCGAAGATACAGGAAGGAAGGCTATGTCGTCCCGTCAACCGTTTGGCAATAAATGGACGCCTGAGTGTGAACAGGCCTTCCTGAAGTTGAAGAAAAGCCTGACCGAGGCGCCGGTGCTTGCGTATGCTGATCCCGAACAACCATACATCCTGAATGTGGATGCCAGTCTTAATGGACTGGGTGCCGTCCTGCACCAGAAGCACCCAGAGGGCCTTCGGCCTGTAGCCTACATCAGCCGCAGTCTGACACCCAGTGAACAGAAATACCCTGTCCACAAGTTGGAGTTCCTGGCTCTCAAGTGGGTGATCACGGAAAAGCTCCATGATTACCATTACGGTGTTACGTTTGAGGTAAGGACGGATAACAATCCCCTCACGTACATCAATACCTCGGCAAATTGGATGCAGCAGGACACCGATGGCTGGCAGCTCTGAACAATTACCACTTCTCCCTGAAGTATATGCCAGGACCATTGAATGACGGGGCTAACGCCCTCTCTCGACGGCCAGGGCTAAGTGCTACTCAAGATGATGAGGAATGGGAAGAACTTCCAGGACCAGGGGTGTGAGCTATGTGTAGTACCTCCGCCATCATCAACGATCAAGTGGCCTTCTCAGAATTACGGGTTGCGGATTCCTTGGGATGCCAGTCGCAGGCTGTCCCAGCCGCCTACTGAGATCCAAAGGGGATGAACATAACTCATGACAAAGTGCTACGGTGGAAAGATCTGGTAGACTACCAAATACGAGATCCTGTCATTAGTATCATTAGGCAAGCCGTTAAAAAGAAGAATCCAGCCCTTCTGAAGAGTGCTCCCAACGACTTGGTTGCCTCGCTCATGCGGGAAGTGGACAAATTTGAAATCGATAACTGTTTACTTTATCGGGTGGTGCAATATCACAACCACCCGGACAGACGACAACTAGTCCTCCCTAGGAACTTACAGTACATGGTGTTAAAGTCCCTGCATGATGAGCATGGACATCTCGGTGTAGAGAAGACATTTGGGCTTGTCCGAGACTGCTTTTTCTGGCCCAAGATGTGAGAGGCCATAGAACGCCATTGTCGCCGTTGCTCGCGGTGTATCCAACGCAAGACTCTGCCTACCAGAGCAGCGCCCATGGGCCATCTGAAAAGTTCTGGTCCAATGGACCTTGTGTGTATGGACTTTTTGTTCATTGAACCTGATAGCCGAGGAATATGCAACGTGCTGGTCATCACGGACCATTACACTCGGTATGCCCAGGCCTTCCCCACTAAAGACCAGAAAGCTATCACGGTGGCGAAGATATTATGGGAGAAGTACTTCGTTCATTACGGTCTTCCAAATCGCCTCCACTCAGACTAAGGTCGGGATTTTGAGAGCACTCTGATCCGAGAATTGCTCAAAATGCTTAACATTGCCAAATAACGAACGACCCCGTACCACCCCGAAGGAGACGCTTTGCCAGAACGATTTATTCGGCCCTTACTGGACATGCTTGGAACTCTAAAGGGAGCTCAGAAGACTGAATGGAGTCGATACGTGGAGGCCCTGGTGCATGCATACAATTGTACCCAACACGAGTTAACTGGATTCTCCCCATACTTCCTCATGTTCGGACGAGAGGTGAAAACTGCCAGTGGATGTACGTCTTAGAGTCTCGACGGATGGGATACACAATGCTACCCATTTCAAATACATGCAAAGACTTAAAGACAGCTTGCAGCAGGCCTATCAACAGGCTGAGAAGTCTACAGCTTAGCTGAATGCTGACAATAAAAGGCGATACGATCATAAGGTCAAATATCGGGAGCTTCGTCCTGGAGACGCTGTGTTGCTTCGGAATCTGGGCGTCCCAGGAAAACACAAATTGGCCGACCGATGGAGAGACGTTGTATATGAAATAGAATCTCAGATGCCTGGCCTCCCGGTCTATCGCATCAAAGACACTGAAGGCCGGGTAAAGGTATGGCACCGTAACCATCTTCTTCCCATTCCACAAGTGGGAGCTGAGGAAGCAGAAATACTGGCCACACCGCTCAACGGTGAGTCCGACTTATCAGAGATGAGTCAAGAGACTGTAAATAACGAAACCCACTCTGAAACTCCTGAAGACCCTATGGAAGGACCTCTCAAAGGGACTATTCCACAGAAGGGGCATCTCCTGGAGGAACTACGGGTAAAGGGCCCCGTAGGCCAACGCCTACTAAGGTGGCACCAGTGGTCCAGCCTTTGGATCCACAGAGCCCGTGCTTTGTGCCAAACAGAGACTGTTCAGAGACATTTCCCCCTCAAGGGAAGAGGCTTAGCCTCCGGACTGTGTTTATTACTCCCCCGAGGGAGTTGCAGAAGAACAGCTCCGAAGGAGCCAAAGAATCAGGTACCCTCCCAATTGGGTAACCTATGATCAAATTGGGGCACCCCATTATGAGGCTCAGCAGTGGTCTTGGAGCAAAATCCAATCTGTGATTGTGATGCTCACAGAATTGTGTAACATCGTTTAAAGTCAATGCGAATGTGCTAAGTTATATAATTGAACTGCATTTTTATTATATAATTTCTGTACATGTTAAGTTGTGTTCCAAGCGAGGACGTTGGGGATTTTACCAGGGGGAGGATGTAGCCATGTCACCCTTTGTTGCCTTGCGACCCCCATCACTTCCGTGGCCGTGATCGATGGCGGGTGCTGCCGGAGCCAAGCGGCAGATCCGACGGCCATTCCGGAGGGTGGGTACCGAGCAGGGAGCGCTCCGGTGCTCCTGAGGTCCCCAGCGGCTCCCGTGCAGGGTGCCGCCATGTTGTGCGAGTTCGCGCATGCGCAGTGAGTGCCAGCGGCCCTGAATAGTGGCGCATGCGCAGTTGCAGTGCGCGAACGCTTGCCTACCAGGGAAGGCTCTTGGAAGGGACTACAAGTCCCATGAGCCTCAGCAGCACCCCATGTGACGCCAGGGAGCCCATAGGGCTGAAGGATTGCTCTACACAGAGGAATTTTGATAATTTTCGCGGGCAGAGAGAACGGCAGTTGGAACAGGGAGCGGGGTAAGGTAGGGTGCAGGGGAGCAGTAGCTCCTTGCACTAGGCCAGTTAACCCCCCCTAGGCCCCAGATAATTATCCCCATTTCCCCAGTTTGTGGTTGCTTCAGGGACAGGCCCTAGGTTAGTGGTTCTGCCCCTTTAGCTGTTTGGGTTTGAGTAAGGAGTCACTCAGTAGCGCGCAGCTGGATTCCTGGGTCTGGGCTCAGACCCCTATATGTATATGTAAAGACTATCTTCCCGGAGGCCACGCCAAGCAGTGACTGCGGCCTGCCAGCGGCAGACAGATCCCCACCAAGGTACAGATGGTGCGGAGCTGCGGTGATATTATCCACGCCGGAATTCACCCCACGCATAGGAGGACATCCCGGCGGATCCAAACCCAGTGGTATAGCTGCACCCGTGGCTGGACAGGACTATAGAGGTGGACCAATGCACCTCACCCTATTTAGGGGGTGAGGGGAAGGATATCTAGCCTCACTCCTAGGGCCTACCCTGTGGGGTGGAGGCAGGGGTATTGAGGCCCCATTCAGCCCATCCTGCTGGGAAGCATACTTCTGGAGGGAAGGAGAGGAGAGACGCCTGTACATTGGGAGCACTGTTTCTAGGAACTACTCGTTGCATGAACTGCTGTGCACTACCTCACTGTGTTACCAAAGAATAAAGACTATTGCTGCTGTTTTACACAAAGAGACTGTGTGAGTTGGATCATTCCCCCTGGGACCAGGGTTTCTCTGTAAGGGTCCTATCCCATATCCCTGGGACTTGCGGAGATGTAGGCGCTGCATCATCGTTGCTAAAGAGATGGAGGCATGTACCCCAGAAAGTTGGTCCTGTTGTCCCCAGTACCAACGCGGGAGACTCAGGCCCTCCTGTTCCAAGCAGGTACGCACCACCCAAGTACACATAGCCAGCCTCACTACACCCTAGATAGACATCTGCGTCTGGGGGGGGGGGGGGGGAACATGGGTTACACTAGCTTTAAAGGAAAAACTATGAACAGAGCTGGGGTCCAGCACTGAGCAGGTTAATTCAGAGCAGACTATGCTAATTAACCTGCTCAAATTGCTCCTCTTTTAATAAACCTGCAACATTCATTGCAGTGAGATCTCTAGTCCAGGGAGATGCCCATGACTGCTGAAGGTATCATAGGGGAACTCTGTCTCTCTGACCCAGACCCACACACTGGATCGCTGTGGAGAGAAGCATGCACAAGGACTTCCTGACCCCTGCCCCAGCTGAAGTTAAATGACCTCCACTCTGTTTGATATGTTTATTGTTGGTAAGGGTCTTAGCCCCCCAACACATAGACAGGGTCAATGCTGTTAGGGGGGCACTCCCCATAGGAGCTAGGTTGATTTGTTTTCCTTTATCCTTGTTTTGCTGATTCCATGCTGTTTATGTTGTGGCTAATAAAAACCTACATTTGTTTTCCCTTAAAAACATCTCCTGTTCTAATAACCTCTGCATGCATCTCCTACAGGGCCATTCACTAAGGCATCTCCTTGTGCAAAAGGTCATGTTTTATTTAGCCACTTCAGTGCAGGAGTGATCTGCAACACATTGCTATGTAATGATATTAATTGTGTAAGCCACAGAGCATAGAGAGCTAACATGCCATAATAAATCAGGTCCTTAGTGTGAATGTTCCTACAGCCAGGAGCGTCTTTCAGAATCACTGTCCGTAATAAGGATTTTCTACCTTAAATTGTACTGTGCAATATCTATATGAGAAACAGCAGGTACTAGCAATAGGCATGGCACAGATACTGTACTAATATACAAAAATCGACGGGATTCCTGCGTGATCCGGCTGGAGAGGAGGAATCAGGAGAGCACCGCAGCAGAAAATGGGGCCCAAACCATGAAGTGCAGTAAAACCAAGGTACTTTAATCCAAATAGACGACACACAGCAACATACAGGTGAGGCAAGTGTTCCTCTAACGCATTTCGCGCTTGTTCACTCTTGTGCACTCTTTGACAAAGCGCTGCACAAGCGCGAAATGCGTTAGAGGAACATTTGCCTCACCTGTATGTTGCTGTGTGTCGTCCATTTGGATTAAAGTACCTTGCTTTTACTGCACTTCATGGTTTGGTCCCCACTTTTTGCTGCGGTGCTCTCCTGATTCCTCCTCTCCAGCCGGATCATGCAGGAATCCCGTCGGTTGTATGCCTTTCCAGGAGACGCACGCTATCTGGAGTTCACGTGGATGGTCACACTCAGTGAGTAATATTTATATTTTTATCATGGTTTATCCGTTTTCTTGGACTGTATTACTGGGCATGGGCATGCCAACAGGACTAAGAATTTTGCACTATCTACAGTGTTATACTGCATGAATATGTGCAAGGGGGAGTCAGGACTTATTGCTATCTACTAATACTCAGACTCCCACCGCTATCACTTACTCACTTGCTATACATGACCATCCTCTCTTTGGATTAACAACACATGACTTTATCTGCCTGGTCTGTGCTGTTTCTAACAAGTGGTTTGGAGCACAGCGGTCTCTTGTTCATTAATATACAAAAATGGTGGTGTTCCAAACAGCACTGCTGTTGCACGAAACTAGTAGGACATTCTGGGTTGTAGAGATGTCACTTCCTGCTCTCCGATCGTGGTATTCATTTGCTGGAGTTTTCCTTCTTTTGTGTGTCCACACGGTGATAGCGTTGGGTTATTTATTGAAGATTGGACCATCAGACTGACCAATATTTGTGAATCATGACTGGAGTCAGCTTTCATTTATTTATATGTATGTGAGAATATATCTGTTTATACTTAGAATATATCTTTTATAGATAACCTCGGTGCACATCTTGTCTTTTTTGTTTTGTGGTTGTCACGGGAGACCAGGTTTATTAACACCTTTTATACCGGGATCATATGATTGAGTAAAACAAGGAGGTAAAATAAATTGTAATTTATTCCAGGAAAAGACATACACACAATGGATCAAGATCTGCAATAGAAAATACACTTACTGGGGATCTGGGCTAATGAACTAAACTTTCCTAGTCCTAATAGCTACAAAATGAAGTCTGTATGAGTCCTTTCCAATGACCGGGAGGTACTCACAAAAGTCCTCGAACTCAATTCGACATGCAATTCCAGCCTCGACCGCTACGTTCCATTTTCAGAACTTGGCCCCTGAAAAGCGGGACTTGAAATCTCTGAAGCCGGCTCGTGTCTATTTCTTCCAGAGCATCTTTGAATTTGCCGCTGATGGTTTGGCGCTTAGGATCAGAGGTCCTGATTGACTGCAAGGTTCCTTATAGGTTTTGGAGTCCCATTCACAAACCACTACAGCCAATCAGTGCGTGGGACTTTCCCTGCCAACCTATCACCAATTTGCCTGTATACTGAAGCCAGGCAGGCACCGATTTCAATTCTGCTAAGGGGCTACTTTTTAGCATAATGAGCCCTCCCCCCACAACCCCCACGCCCCCCGCTGTCCAGGCTCCACAAAGTCTGGGGCTGGTCAAATGGTGGCCGGATAGCCCTTTGTGCTATCAGATGTGGGTACTTGAGTGTAACTCCAGTACTCCGCCTGTCCTAACACCTTGCCATCCCTGAGGTTTTCAAGTCCGGGACCCGAGTAGATACAGTGTCACCAAGCCTGGTGGCCATCTGGTCTCTCGGAACCCAGGACTTGGAAATCCACAATTCATATAAAGTCCTTCAAACATATATATCTCTATTAAATGTAGACTTTAATAAAATATGATTTTACACTTTACTTGGCTAAAATAACTAAGTCTGTTCTGGTATGAGGGATAGAATGAGAATCTTTACTTTATACTCACTAGCCTTATCCCAAACACTCTGTAAAAAACCTGACCAGTTATTTTACCAAAACCCCTCAGCTTTGTAACTTAGCTGGCGTATCCCCTGAACCCCTATACTGGATACAGAGTGACCTGGGCATATAATGGGCATCCCATCTTTATACCTGGGACCCCTGGTATGTTGAAGGGATACATTAACCCCTTATGCCCCATTTAACTTTCTGGACTGTGCTGCAGCAGGAATCCTAGTGGTGAATTCCAAGAACGTTTTCAGGGTAGGAGTTTGACCTGAGCATTGTGCTTCAATGTATCTGAGAATCTTATTTGATTCCCGGGTGCATCTTTGGGGCATCCCGTACATAGCCACAATCTGTAAAGACTTTCTCCGTCAAACCCACCCTGAAACTCATAGCCTAGCAATTCTGATTTGCTGGCACCCCTGGAAAGGTAAAAACAAAAAATCTCTATTGTCGCACAATTTACCTTTGAACATGGTAACACATATGCAACACTTGGGCCCAAGAGCTGACACTCCAGGACCCAATATATGGATCAGGGGTAACCTTTATGGGGTAACCTTTATCAGGGCATGACCTTTATTAATGAGCCCAGTTACCCCCTCACAGTCACAGTGGTATTTCAAGTTTCTGGTTGGGGAAGAATCGACCCCAAAAAAGAAAAGCTGCAAGAGGTTATTGAATGATTTATTCACTGTCAGACCGTCTGTGGAGGATTCTGCACTGAAGATTACGTGTTGCCAGTCTTATGACATAGCACTGCTTAGTAAATATAGGACAATTTTTCTTCTAAATCAATAACATGCAGCCTAGTCTACCATTTAGAAAATCTGTACCTCAATGCTTAAGGTGCCCTAAACTTCACAATAGAATAAAGGTTTCAGTCTCAGTTCCATCTTAACTGCAAGATACTGAAAAGATAGATCAATGGCATCTGCCCTTGGCTTCCATGTACAGCTAAATCCCATTATTACGCGGTGCTTGGGGTCCACATATTGCCACCGTGTTATAATGGGGATCGCGTAAAAAAATTATGGCCGTTGCGATCGCGTCCACTGGAGGGGGAGTGTGCATGATCCCAGAATCACTGGAAAGGTAAGAGATGAGTGGGCAGGTACAGGGATTAATTATTGCAATGCCTGACCTCGAAGGGCTACAACTCCCATGATTCCATGCAGCAGGTTCCCAGGCGTGCTCTTTGCAGGTTGCTCCTAGACTGCTTATGAGAAAGACAAGCAGAAAATTAATAACAACAGGATAATAGAGGCAGTGAATTCCAGCACTGCACAAATTATGTAGAAAACAGGTGAGTGCTGAGATCTTGGCTGTGGAAGGTAATTGATGGCTGCTTTTCATGCAAATGTTTATTATTCATTGTTGGTGGATGACTTGTGTGGAGAGGTTCCCCTTTGGGCTCCCCTTCGTCATTCCGCCTACCTCCGACGCGGCTGGGAGTTTGTGGCTAGCGCGGGTGCAGCTGTCAGGTCGCACGCACACTCGGCGGGAGGTGGAGAGACACAGAGAACTGTAGGGAGTGCTCCGGTGCACCGGAGGCTCTGTGGTGGCCCGATCACACAGGGTGTCGCCATCTTGGATACGATCATGCATGCGCGAGATTCAGCGCATGCGCAGTAGCATCCCAAGTCCGGGGGCCATTAGGGGAATAGATCCGCAGGGGACTACAGCCCCCAGAAGGCACTGGGGTTGATAGTCAGGTATAAGCAAGCAGCCAATGGCATGGCCGAATTCCCCTGCAACTATATAGTTACATTTTGTGCGCTGAGAGAGCCTCACCAGTCGGAGCTGGGACAAGGAGAGGGTAGGGTGTGTGTGCAGAGTGTCTGTGACCCCTGCACTAGGCCAGAGACCCCATTAGGCCCTGACTCCCCTAAGATTGTGGTTACTGCAGGGACAGGCCCATTAAATAGGGACACTGCCCCTGTAGTGCAAGTGTGAGGGACACCGCCAGGATGCGGTCGCAAACTGGCAATCTGGTGGTCTGGGACCAGATCACCCCACAAATGAGAGACTCTCTTCATGATGGGACCCTCCAGCTGGACACCACCCCATGTGGAGGTGGACTCATTGCTGACAGCGACGGCGTGGGACCGGACGGCTACCCCTTGTCTTCAGTTGGTGCTACCAGGTGCTGGAGCCCTGGCAGGTATCATCACATCACCAAGTGCACCAACAAATCACACTTTAGTTGAGGGCATCGCTGTCACACACATAGGGGCACCTCAGTACTTTGGGGAAAATCCCATCAGGGTGTGGACACTGTGTTGGAGGGCACTGTGGGGTTATGGCCGTGCATAGCCTAATTGGTGTGGGTGTTATATTGTTATTATTTTTTCATATGCATGGAGTAAACTCTTTATCAGTTTGTGTATTATTGCATTGGGTCCTGTGATGGGGTTATCCAAGATAGCTAGGATCCCGCACAGGTGGAGGCACTGTCACCAGATGGATCAGCTACACCCCAGGCTCAAAGCAGTGGAGGTTCAGGCCTTCTGTGAGCCACAGGTAATGCACCACACACACAGTAGTCGCCATATCTTCCATAGGGTGGGGGAAACTGCGCTACACTTGGGAAACAATAAATGTCTTTGTCTCTGCCACCACCTTTCGCTTAGCTGTACCTGTAGAAATGGGACCACCTACCCTATGTAATCAAGCACCCCAATGCTAGTGAAGGCTGCAAGCCATTCCAAACAACCAATCACTGGTTTCTGCAGCATGATCAAATTAGACATGGAAATGCTAGGCAGATAACAGGTGTGGTTAATAATAACACTTAGATGTACAGATGCAGTCACCAGTATTAGAACAACCTGGTAAATTCTGGGAGGTTCCGGGGCAATCTCACAATAAATGCCTCAACATTTCTGTGAGATTCTCAATTGCCCATTAGATTAACACAGTGGGGGTCCTGCAGTCTGTGTTAATCTGATGGGCCATTAAGAATCTCACAGAAATGTTGAGGCAATGTTGCAGCAATGTTGCGGCAATGTTGAATCATTTACTGTGAGACTTCCCCAGAATTTCCCAGGCAAGAGTTCTAATACTGGTGGCTGCATCTGTACATACTTTCTATATTGTTCAAGCACTGATGGGTTAAGCCCTGAAGGGTTAATCCCCTATGTTTATGGGTGTTGCAACATGAGATCGTTAGGGGTGTCATTAAATATGCATTCAATTTTGTGCTCACATTATGTGAATTGAATAATTGCTATTGTATTATTAATGTAATGATGCCCCCAGTAAGGTATATTTCAGTGTGTGTGTGTGTGTGTGTGTGTGTGTGTGTGTGTGTGTGTGTGTGTGTGTGTGTGTGTGTGTTTGTGTGTGTGTGTGTGTGTGTGTGTGTGTGTGTGTGTGTGTGTGTGTGTGTGTGTGTGTGTGTGTGTGTGTGACCAGCCAATCCCTGAGCAGCTGCAGGCAAGCTAGAAAGGGCGGGACATTCCGCTCTGCAACTCCTGGAAGTTTTCCAAAAAAAATAACGCAGCTTAGCTTTTAAAAAATGGGAGCCACGCTCAGACCGTGTTATAAGCGATCCGCATTGTAGCGGATCACGCTATAACAGGGTTGAGCTGTATGTGAAAACGTTCTTTTGTCGCTAATGTCTAAACTCAGGAAATACAAATATACACTTTTTTTTCTGTAAGCAATGTATATTTTTGCATATGGAAGATTACTATCTCCAGAAACTGTTTAAAGGTGATTTTATTATCAGTTTTTGAACAGAAGCTACTGGATTCCCTTTTTTAAATCCATGCTCATTTATTCATCCAGCTATATTCTCAGATGCACAGTTAGGAAGAAGTCATGCTTGAATTTAGCCATTTCAGTTCAGGAGTGACCCGCAACACATTGCTATGTAATGTTGTTAATTGTGTAAGCCACAGAGCATAGGGAGCTAACATGCCATTATAAATCAGGTCTTTAGTGTGAGTGTTCCTATAGCCAGGAGCGTCTTTCAGAATCACTGCCCGTAATGAGCAACTTCTACCTTAAACTGTACAATATCTCTGAGAAACAGCATGTACAAACAATTGGCATGGCACAGATACTATTATATAGAATAAAACCTTTGGTGTTCCAAACTAAATGAAAGAAATTATTTTAAATACGTTTCTGAGAACCAGAAAGCAACATTTCGCGTAACCAGAAGTATGCAAAATATATTAATGTGACCTGTTGCATTTGCTTCTGAGTCTTGGGTTTTGGCATGCGCAGAAGCAGGAGGCTTATATAGAATAAGGCCCAAAGAAAGAGATTCAGTAGTGGTGTCATTGAGTTTCAGAGTTCGGTTGTGTGAGTGAGTTAAACAGTTAATGAGTGTTAACACTAAGGCTAGGTCCCCAGTGGCCACAGCTGCGTGCGCGATGTTGTGTGCGCAGCACACAAGGCACAGCCCTCTATGGATATCATACACCTCTGAGGAAGCTCACAGTATTTCGGAGTGAAACACGTAATGTGTTCCGTTGCCTTTGCTACTACCTCATGCTGCATAGAACCCATTGCCTTACCAGCAAGTTGTGAGCTTGCATGTTTGAATTTTCCGCCGTATTCACCTACTCTGGGTTCCCCCCGCCTGATCGGCATCGCAGAGCATAAGAGGAGAAGCCGATGTGTTCTTTGGAGGATGCTTGCTGCTTGTCAACACTCATCCTGTAATGTAGGGACTTGCTGCATATTCTCCATCTGCCTTAAATCGCTGACTGCCAACTTAGCTGGGGATTCCAAGGACGGAGCCATTGAAGGAGAATCCTGCTTAACCCACCAGTGACCAGATACCTGACAGTGTGTTCGGGACACCGCGGCTGCCGGACCCAGAGTGGTCATATTACCTTTTATTTATTGGGAGCATGTGAGTTGTTGGTGCTCATTTCTCTATTGTGTGTTTCATAAAATTGATCTGTACCATGTCTGCTTTCTCTTTTCTTAAATTTTGGGGTGATTGAGCTACCATCACCCTCTACACCCAGCTCCTGATCAGACTATTATCTGTACACGGAATAAACACTTGTGGGATGCTCAAAAACACATAGCAGATCATGCTGAAATAGCTTGAAAATAAACAGAATCTTCAATGGTGTACCCTTCCAGTAACCAAATATAATGCACTAGAGGCTTCAATTTGCGATGTACTAACTGGGGAAAATCCCACTATACACTGCAGTCAAGATCTAACACACTCTGGTGTACATCAATAATAAGGAATGATAGACTCACATATAGGTGCACTTTCTGGAGGTCAGATTCCACTTGTCCTGGAGTACCCGGCGTGCATCCGCCTGTAGTTGGTAGCAGGAAAAAACGAAGAAAAAGGCAGAGTACTACATCTCCATTGGAAAAATGATTTGCAGAGAAAACGTTCCCAAAGTAAAATGAAAAATGTATTTAATCAAGGACATAAACACAGACATGTAGGCCATATAACAGCACCTACGCGTTTCAGGCAAAAAGCCCTTTATCAAGGTAACTAGAAAGACACTTACCGGACTGTTTAAATACCGAGGTTTCGCACTGAACAATCTCCTCCACTTCCTGGTGCGTCAAATGATGCGTGGTCTGTGACTTCAGCGCGCAAACGTTGGTATTCAAAGTAATATAAACTTTATTGACAAACATTATGAACAAAATGAACCAACCGGTAGAGTCCAACGAAAAATTATTTTAAACAATAGACAGGACATTTAAGAGCTAAATAAAATAATCAAACACATATCATTTCCTTGAAAAGGAATCAGACACATATAATTTCCTTAAAAGGAATAAAAATATAACCACTGAAGAAAAAGATATCTATACTGTATGTTTAAAAAAAGCCTATTTTAATGAAGCAGACAACCTAGGACTGAATTATTAATTAAAGAACTAAGTATGAGATCTTTCGTAGCAGTTGCCTTAGGATAATAGTATTATTAATTAGGTCTAATCAATAATAATTCCTGTTAATAAATGAATAAACAAATAATCAATGCCCAAATATTATGAGAGCTAAGGCTAATGAAAAATTGTAGTATGACAATTGTAGTAAGAGTTAATGAGGGAGAAATAGGGGGGAGAAAGAACATTAATCATAAAGAAACAAAAATATATTTGTAACAGTATATATAAGATAAATTAAGGAGTGTTCTCAAATATTTCCTATAGGAAAGAAAGTTGGAGGGGAGAGAAACAAGTACTCACTAGCAGGGGCATATGTGCTATCTTGCAGAACATGAGTGATAACATGTTCTGATGGAATGCCATGTGAACAAATGTACATGGCACTCCAGAACTTATGTGAACAGATGTATCTACTTTAGCACAAGAATGGGCCCAGATCCCAATCTGAGTTCAGACCCTGGGGGATTTTTGTTTGGAGAGTGATTATCCAAAACAACTCCTGTTTGTCCCACATTCACTCTATTGCCAACCCTTACAGAACATGGTATATGCTTTATGCCCATGAATGCAAATGTGTCAATGCTTCCCAGGTTACAGTTTGTGAAGTGTTGGGAAACTGGATGGTTAGTGTCAAGTTTAGTAATGAGACGCATGTGTTCTAAAATGCGGACCTTGAGGGCCCTGGTGGTGCGTCCCACATAATGTTTACCACATTCGCATCTAAGGAGATAAATGACGAATGTGGTATTATAGTTGATAAATGATTTGACACTATGGCCATGAGTCATTTAAGGTCAAGTATGTGACGTCATCCAAAGGGAGTCACGCGGTGTACTACAACCAATCAGATTGGGGATTTAGTTCCCACAATCTAATTGGCTGAAATACCATGTGATGCCGCCCATCTTGAATTTAGTGGCGTCATGTTAAAGGGAAATGAAGCACAGCCATTCTGATTGGCTGGCACCATTCCATTTAAATGACGTCATTCAAAATTTTTTAATTGGCACATGGTTTTAACAGCCAATCAGATGGCTGTTGAACAAGTTCCCGCCCAAATGTGAAATCGCAAGCCTATTTAAAGCCGTAACGTCTCATTTGAGCCCAAGAAGACAACGAGACAACATCGGTTGGGATCTACCATGGGGTTTTCTGGATTGACAGATGAAGACAGAAGATTAAAAAATAATTACAGAAGAAGAGGATTAAAGATAGAAGAAAGAAGAATAGGGTACCTGATCTGGATCTTCATGGCGGATGGTATCGGATGCAGTTTGAGGCCTTCGCGGTACATGAGCTTCCTGCTTACCCGGGAGTCAGAGGGCCAACGCTTCTAAAGGTAAGTAAAATATTGAATGTATGGAAATGTATTTTTTTTACAGATTTTTCTAATGGATGTGTATTTTTTCTTTTTTTTTCTTTGCACATTGAATGATAATGTATTAATCTGTACCACTTTAGGGTACAGATCCATACATTATTAGGCCAATAATTTGTTTTTAATTTTTTTGTTTGTACTGAGTGTGATTTTTTCTAAGTGTGTTTATTATGTGGATGTAATTGTTTGTCATTTTGCTGCTTTTTAAAAAAATTTTAAATTTGGCGATTGATTTTCATTTTTAATTAAGGATGTCTTGCATTGGGTAATGCTTTTAATGGTTGTGTTGCCGAGATTTTTTATTATTTCATTTTTTGTTGGTTACTGTTTCAATTAATTCCTTGTTGTTTCATTAATTAATTGCTTTGATTGGTTAATGGTTTAATTCATTGAATTGTGGAGTTTCTGTGTTTTTTAATGTTTTATTATTGTGTGCTTTGTGCATTTATTTATTTGTATTTGGGTGCCCATTGAGTGCTATAGTGGCTTTTTAGGCCCATATTATTACTGTATATGGGTATGATGTACCACTATACTACTCAATGGGTACATGGTGGGTATAGTGGGTCCATGGTGGGTATACTGTAGTGGGTCCGGGGTGGGTGGTTGTCACGATGACACCAACTTTTATCAACACATTTATATTTCTGGGTACTTGATTGAACAGAACAAGTTGCAAAATAAATTGTGGTTTATTTCCTTAATAGACAAACACACGACATCTGCAGAATACACTTAAAACAACACTCACTGGGATAAGAGAACGAAATAAATTGTCCTTGGAACAAAAGAAATTGTCCTTTGCTTGCCAGTGCAAGAAATGCAGCCTTGGTTTTAAAAGTCCTGTGGTTATGTGGTTATTAACCCTTCACTCCTGGACTGGTTGCTGCTGTACTGGAACAAAGTCTTGCATCTTTACATCATGGATAAAAATTCAGGAATCACACTGGGAATAATTGGGAAGCCACATTTATAGACTGCCCAAAGCTATCTTTAACATGTGGATCCAATCCCCTCGTGGGAACAAAAAAACCCACGAATAGCCAAGTGACCCACAATTCATAAGACCGGTCAAAAGGGCTGTCCGGTGGGCAGGGTGCATGGGTCAGGTTGACGCCCATGCCACTTAGCATACCTGGGCTACACCCATTTCTTGGGGCCACTGGGTCTGGTCTCTGTCTCCAAGGTGTCACTAGCCTGACATCTGCTGTGCATCAGTATGCCAGTATTGTATACATTATGGGCCTCTGGGTCTTGTTATAATTGACACTCTTTTATACAGGGGGACTCTAAATCTGTGGGAGCATTTTGAGGCTCCATCATAAAAATAATTACAACCCTTTGAGGCTTGGTCATAAAAATACCGAAGCTCATTCACCCATATGACAGCTGGAGGTCCAAGTAATTCCTGCTTGGACTTACAAAAAAAATACATCCTGCCTTACATTTAAGATCTGCTATCATGTGTTGGTTAGAGGGTATGGCAAGCAATGCATCTTGTCTTTTACCCTCGCAGACAGGGAATGGCCTGCAAATGGGGAATAAAAATGGCGGGGACAGGGCAACAACAATAATGCATGGCAAATCAGGTATTAACCCTTTCCTCCCCATCACAGTGGTTAGGCCTCCCGGGTGGGTAGTGGGGCAGGGTGGGTTAACCCCTTACTTACTTTCATGGTTATTACCCGTTAAGCTAATTAAAGGGTTAGGGGGCACTGGAATGTATTTATTACTGTATGTATGCTTTCTGGCAATGGAGGACAGGGACCTGCAGTATCCTGACGAGGACACCCTTCATAATGCCAGGGGTAAGTAGATCAGTTTTTATTTACTTTATTTATGCTGGATAATGTGTCTGGATAATAGTTATTTTGCCCATCACTGAACTGTATGTGTTTGGTGGGGGGAGGGGGAGTATTGATTTAAATGTAGGCCATGTTTTATTTTTTTACATATAGGAATGGTACCTCAGGCCTGTGGGGACCCACGGGGACAACCCGAGGACCCCCGGAGGGCCCACAGTAACCACCCGAGGACCCCCAGATGCCCACGGGTACCACCTGAGTACCCATGGGAGATACCTGCAGGGAAGAACTGGGGTCCCCAAAGCCGTGGGGTCCCCGCAGACCCGCAGGGACCACCCGAGGGCCCCAGACACTCATGGGAACCACCTGAGGGCCCCCAGACCCTTGTGGGAATCACCTGAGGGCTCCCAGACACCCGTGGGATGACCCAGGGACTCCCAGACACCATCTCTAGTTCCTGAGTTCCTGAGGCCTGCTGCTAGTCTTCATGCAGGGGCCTGTGTTTCCTGCTTCCTGAGGCCTGCTGCTAGTTCCACGCAGAGGCCTGTTCCTGACTCCTGTGCTGAAGCGTTGTTTAGCCAGCACTGGTACCTGCTGCATTTTCCTCTTCGTTACCCTTCATTTCCAGAGGCCTTCTGCTAATCTCCATGCAGAGGCCTGCCTTCGACTTCTGTGCTGAAGCATTGGTTTCCCGACGCTGCCCGGCGGTGTACTTCGGCCAGCCTGCTGTCTCCCCCTGCTGAGATGGGTCGAGCCCGCTCCTCGCGCAGAGGCCACTTCCGCGCCCACGCTCCTAAGCTGAAGCGGGGAACTCCTGACAACCTGTTGCCGAACTCCTGCTTGAATAACGATGATGCTGCCTTCTCCAATCCTGACCCTGCTACGTACGACTACGAACTGCGCACTCCGGATCAGTCTGCGCGGACTAAGGTTGGTGATTATATAACCCCACCTCAGCCCCGCGGTCCGGTCCCGGTTTGTGGCGAGCACAATCGTAACACTGAGATACAGGCCCATTATGGGTGCCAGTATCTCCTATGCATGGAAATGTTCCGATCACGTGACTCGAGACATTTCCATGCATAGGAGATACCGGCACCCCATAACGGGGCCTATATCTGGGGAAGTAGGGGGTCCCCGGACCTCAAATCAATAAGGTTCTGCTCCGGAGACCCCCTGCTACAATACACTAGGAATACAATTTAAATGTTAAAATATTTTTATTTCTTGGCGGATCTCTCTCTGCAGCAGATAGAAGTCGCCGGGTGAGCCCTTTTTAGGAGGCCAGGTCCTATCGCCGCCGACAACTCGCCATGTTTGGAAATGTTGCTCTCTCTGGTATTCGGGCCTTTCTGCATACCGTGAGAGCAACACGGCAAAAACATGTCGAGTTCAAAACCCTGACGATAATTTCTATCAGAGCTTTCTGCATAGGCCACTAAGTGTGTTTTCTCATGTTTATTGTAATTCACTGTGTGTACGTCTGTTTCAATGGAATAAATTACAATTTGTTTTACTTCTTGGTTTTGCTCAGTGATATGATCCCTGTATAAAGGAGTAATTGCCTGGTCTCCCGTGACAAGTATAAGTGGCAGATACGTTATTATTAAAAGTCCTATACTTTTGCTTACCTCCAGTGCACACTTCCTTTATTCTCTCATTTCAAGATCTCCATTTTGGTGGCATAGTAGCAGCCGCATGGAACGCCTCCACTTGAGACACTGCAAGAAGGAATCTGACTACGCTTATTCCTATTAAAGACCAGGATTTGCACGAAAGGGCTTTCTTTGTTTCTGTGTTAATATCGGCGCAGTTTCAAAGAGCTTTAAGAAAAGTGGGGTAAGATAATGTTGATGCATTAACCCCTTCTCACCATATTCAGCAGAAGCCAAAGACTTTCAACCTTTTCTCTTCGGGACTTCAGCAAACTACCACTGCTTGATGCACCTGAATAATCTCAGACAGAGCTGGCTGTGAATTACGTCAAAATGTAGGACACATGCCATGTATCGGCAGAGTGCACCTCTGCCGCAGTAACTTGTTTTTCTTTTAATGCAATTGAATGGAAAAAGACAAAGAGACCATTTCATCTTCATTCACTGGGTATTATTGACATCTTATACGATGCCTCTTTTTATTTACCTCCATTATCTTCTCGCTCACCAACTGATTGCTTAATGGATGTCCTGTTGTGCTAGCCAATGTCACTCATTTATATCCTGTAGATATTTATACTAATCCCACTTTACATTAGACCCGATATTTTTTATTAGATTTACCTCTTTATGCATCAGACGAGGTTGGGTATCACTCCTTTGAACTTGTTCCTGGTATAACCCCTCTTCCCCTACCCTAAGGGAGATTTTGTTCTGGTTACCGGTGTAGTGCTGCTCACCTGTTAGGCTTACAGGATACTGAGTGTCCACCGGTGTTAGTTGGGGATAGACAGGACAGGCTTTTGGATCTGTAGCTCTCATCTTTGGAGCAGCGCCTCCATTCCAACAGGGTCTGTCAGAGATAGGTGCAGTCCCTGCCAGAAAACATCTTTCCCTCCCCCTGAAAGACTGCAGACTCAGGCAGGAGGAAAACATAACGGGTCTTTATTCTTCACAACACAGCATCGCATACAGCACACTGACATCATACAGCACACTGACATCATACAGCACACTGAGTACGTAAAGGTGATATACAGTAAAAGGCGCGAACAGCAATAAGTGAATGAAAACAGTAAATGTGTTAAACTAAATAATACAACACATAGGAAAAAATCCCAATTGTGACAAATACGGTGAATTATAAAGGTCTAATATCCCAGCTCAAACCCTCTGGTGGGATCTGTTTTCATGGGTTCCAAGATGTCTGGATATTTCTTAAATAAACCAGTGGGAGCATATAAGGGAAAAGAAGACAAACAACACAGAAAATATAAATGCAGATGTTTAAAGTGTCTGGGATAAGGCACTATTAATAATCTTGACTCTTATGTACAGCCTACTCACAGGATACAGAAGAAATATGAGCACTTGCAAGGGGGGCTGCTACCCGTGGTTTTCAGTGGATGTGTGATGATCAGGACTCCCATCCAATGGCACAGGGGGTGATAGGTAACCAATGTATAGAGAGATAGAAGAACTACATAGCACAGATCAATAAAGTATATGAAGTCTTTATGTATAAAATATAAAATGCGCACTCACAATTGTGCAATAAAATATGGGCATATATCACTCAATAATGATTAACAGGGTCACCGCACCGCGCTATCTCTCACTGCCTCCCTTCAGTCTGGTGTCTTCCACTGCCCGTGGAATCTTTGTGGGGACCGCCTCTCTACTCAGTCGCGTCCCTTGGAGCGTCTGACGTCACCCCTACTGTGGAGATGGTTTGGTACGGACAGCCGATGGCCTTAAATACCTATGCGCTGACATGCCCCCTTGCAACGCTAAAGAGTGTTGTAGTTCCTGACTGGGGCCACCCTCATCGCTTGATGAGGGCCACGCATCCGCTCAAGTTGATGCCTAACCACCTTGTCCACTCGTCCGTCCTTGTCCGCTCTCTGCTCCGCGCGTGAGTGCATATAACTGCTGCTGGAACCATCCCTCCTCATGGTTTTGCGCCTCTGCAAGTAATTGAATGAGCAGGCCAGAAGGGCTGCTTTCCTATGCATGTTTCACACTATTTAAAACCAGAGACAGAACATGAAACACAGACAGAGCTCAGTGCACATCCAATGAAACTTATACACGGTACAGTGCCTAAATACATATGTATAGATATCAATTAACTAAAATGGTCTTTTAGTTTAACATTTTGGCCAAAGTGTTGTAAGCCCCTGAGCCACTGCACGGCAGACCACATCTCAAGGGTCCCTAACACTAATATAAATTCTTAATAACCTGTGCATTTCCAGGAAGAATGATTTATAATAAATCTGTCAAAATTAGTTGCATAGTTCAAGTCTGATTGAAGCTTTTATTAACCTGTACATTACCAGGAAAAGCACTCTGTATTAGATTTGTCACAATCATACTGCAAACAAGCAAGTTCTCCTGAGAGTGGGAGATGCTATGGAGTGAGCTTTTAACCACTTAAATGTGGGAGGGGGTGAGCTATGCTCAGTAGCACTACTCTGTGACACTTTTATGCATAAATATATATATATATGTTGGGGTTATTTTGGGGGTTTAATATGAGCTTGCAGGTGTCCTGTATGTTTTATGTTTCACACTATGTTTTATGTTTCCTGGATGTTTAAAGTCATTTGAATTTGAAAATGTGCTAGGATATAAATCTTAGCGTAAATATCTGAGGGCGTATTTACTAAAGTTTCCTGTCTGCAAAACTGGTGCAAAACCAATGCACAAAATGGCACCAGGTTGATCAAATTCCCATTGTATCCTTTGGGAACCTTTTTTTTTTTATATAGAACGAAAACAATAAAGGTGCAAACCAAACACAATCTCAAATAAAATAGATATTCTAAAAAGTGATGAAAATCACTGCCACTGGTAACTAGTGAAAACAGTGATAAAATGATAAGATAGGACTCAAACCCAGGTATTGCCAATACTCAGTGTCCAAACTGTTAAAGAACTTGATGCAAAAAGGAGTATTAGGCCCAAACTGGATAGAGATAAGTGAATATACTGTGATTAAACCCGTGAAGTAAGGTGAAATACAACATCAGAATACTCTCACATAACAAATTACTCCATGGAGGAACACACTGAGTACTGTATGGGAATGTTCTTCTCTCAGCAGCAATCCTCATGCGCAGAAGACAAAAAGCAACAACATAGCATAATAACGTTTTACTAAGTGGATTAATGTGGATTACATACAATACAGAGGGAGAAGGACAAAACTCACACTTTCCCTGCTGGAAACAAACATTGAGTGATTTAGGGCACACTTACCCACTCTGAGCACATCCACGGCTGCAAACAGTACGTGCACAGCTTCTCTCGTCCAATGCAGAAGTGAGGGACTCATGGAATCATGGGATAGCTGCTGGTTTGGCTGCAGGTACGGTGGCCTCAGAGTGACGGATTCTATTATAGAACCCCTGAAGAAGCAGAAATACGAGTGAAATGTGTGTGCCTGGAGTGGGTGTGAGTATACCCTAAATCAGGGTGCGCAAACTTTTGTTGCTGCGCCCTCCTGCCTGCTCTCCCCCAGTGCTCGCACCCCCCCTTACCTTTCTGCAGCGTCAAATGATGCCACGGGGTCATATGATGTCATGTCACATGACCCCCATGGCATCATTTGACGCCGCATTGCCATGGAGACCCGTCCTGAAGCTTAGTTGCAGAGGACTCGTGCGTCCCCCGGCATTTAATTTAAATGCCTTGGGGAAAAGCGCGGAGCCTTTGCAACCGCCGCGCGCCCCCCCCCCCCGCTCCCCCCCACCACTGAAAAATCTCACAGAGTGTTGTTTCAAACTTTTGGGTCTCATCACTATGAGGATGGTTACTGGCCTTGCATTGTGAAGCTAGTAGTGGCTACATCCACTACACGTAAGTTGTTGTGAGTGCAAAATGTTACAAAGGTTACAAAAACCCTCCACCACACAGTGTACAGCAAAGATTAAATAAAATAAAAAAC
The DNA here is from genome assembly GCF_040206685.1 of Ascaphus truei. NCBI lineage: Eukaryota > Metazoa > Chordata > Amphibia > Anura > Ascaphidae > Ascaphus > Ascaphus truei. The sequence goes on along the minus strand of NC_134483.1, from coordinate 161,471,444 downwards.
ACTTACAGTATGAGGACATTCACATGTTTCATACAGATCCACAAACCTGCATTTCCATACAGGCACTCAGCATACAATGCTTACAATATATTACAATTCATTCAACCAGTTGATTAGTGTTTTTGTGTTGCTTTTTGTATAATCATTGGTGCAATCACTGCACATGGTTTTGCATTAAAAGTTATCTGTTTTAGTACATTAAAGATCCAACATAGATTAAGGAAGTAATATTAAGACTAATTAAATGCTTTTTGAAGCATTAAGATATTGTATATAATTCAATATGAATTTTAACAACCACATATTTGAATATTATTTAAATACATGAAAAAAATATAGACTTTCAGTATCAGTGTCTCAAAGTATTATATAGGTAGTATATGACATATATGGGCATCTTTCAATCACAACATTTTCAAAGATATCTTCTAAAGAACAGAGGACCATATACTGTAAAAGGCAACTTTAATACCTATATACTGTAAGACCATTGTGATCTCTTGATTTCTAAGACTCCTGTGCAGTGCTTGCTTTATTCACAAGGGGTCATCAAAGGTCTAATTTTCCTTTACAATTCTTTTTCTTTTCTAGTTGTTAAAAAACATGGGCCTCCTGCAAAGATTTTTTAAAATAAATGTACAAAACTGGACCTTTTTTTCCAGTTGCTCATCATCTCACATTATAAAGTAAATAGGGTACTGTGTTGGTAAACATTTGAATGCTTCATACTATATGGTGTGTTACAGTAGTAATGTTTAAGGTGGCGTACAGTTGGACATAATAGTTGGCATTCCATTTTCAGATTTATTTGCAACTCAAACCAAATTCATGCTTTTTAGACTGACAGGTAGGACATATTAAAGAGAAGGGGAAAAATACACACATACTGTATTTGAGCATTACAAGTAAAGTTCTGGCAAGGTCACAACTAATTTTGTATTATAGTTCAGAGTAGGAGAATAGTGATCACTTAGAAACACTAGATTACTTTTGACCTAAGAATCTAAAGGAATAATCCCTCCTAGGACCAGTGTCCTAATGCCAGTGACGTGTTTAAGGTGTTGCATCTGGGTGATTGATGCATATTTTGTGTACCAAAACCCCTAAATATGTTGAAATTATTTTTTTAAAGTTCATATGTAAAGATGGGGAGATGAGACTCAGGATCTGTTTTATTTTCTCTGTAGCAGGTACAGACACCATTGCGTGTGCCACCAGTTGCAATAACGCCTACGACATCAGTATGCTGTCATTTAGGTTGTAAACTCATTGCATAATGGCTCTCCTTACTTATTGTACCATTATATGTTAATGTTATATATATCTATGCCACAGTTCATTGTGGACTTCTACGTTTATTATGGCAGTGCATTCTACATCCACTGACATAATAATTATATATTGCTACAGTATCTATCTTATTGCTATTATCATTCATGCCACTATAGTTTCATGCTGTGGAATATATGGGCATTCTTGGAACACATGCAGTAGGTGTTATCATGGTGTCGCGATCTGGTGCTGTACTGAAGACGTGGCGAGAGAATCCCCCTTCTCACTAATATAATACAAACAGCAAGAAGGTATCTACATCACACTCAGTATCAAACATATTGCAATCAAATGGACATTTCAGAATCTCTTTATTGCAGCAGAAAAAGGTGCACAACGTTTTTTGGGAGATCCCCTTCATCAGTTACAATGGTACATACTGAGCCCAATACAAATGTAAATAGCTTTTGTGAACACATACAGTAAATCACACCCTTTCAATTTCCCACCATTAGTGACTGTGATGACACAAACGAATACACACTCATATGCAATTACATAATCTCATACATATGCATGAATATTCTATCTGGAGCCCTCCGTGGGGATGACTAATGTAAAGGGTTAATGGCATTAATGGGTTAACCAGGTGGGATCACTCTGGTATTGCCCCTCCATGTCATAATGTAGGATATGCAGAAGGAATTGCCAGTCCTTTGCAGAACTTGTGACCATTGAAGTCCCCATAAGAGATACAATGGTATATACAGCTCCACCCAAGGTTCTAGAAACAGGTTCCTATGAGTTCTGGAAGAGAGCCTCACCATGTCCTGTAAATATGTTTGTAGCCATGGAGTCCTCTTGTTTCTGAATTTCCCTGCCCCAGTACAGTCAGTTCTAGTAAGGGCTGGCAGTGCTAGGGTTAAGTCTCTTGCATGTGGGCCTGCATGTGAGAAGGCTAACCAGAAAGACACTTTGTTGCCATCTGCAGGTGCAGGCTAGTGACAGTTGAGATCCCATGCCAGGAAGGGCTGGGGTTTGCTACAGTATATCAGTTCCTGCCCAGGTACTATGGATTGTGGGTAAGATCCTCCAGGTATAAGACCTGACTCTCTTCCTGGTTCTGTCTCTCTTTGAAGGCTCTTTTGAAAGCATCAGTCCACTTCCCCTCCTGGGAGTGGAAGGATGCACTGGGCCTTGCCCCACAAGGGGATGTGGTGCAGCTGAGACTAGCCCCAGAGGCCTCAAGCCTCTGGGTGACTAAGTCAGGGAACTATGCTGTGTCTAGCCCAGGGAGGTGGTATGCCCCTGGGAGAGATAAGGATGTGAGAGAAAAAGAGAGTTCTGAGTGCAGAGAGTAGCCAGGGCTCTGGCTGCTCGGCCTTTCCCCTTTGGAGGACTAGTCAGGTATTGACCAGGGAGGGAAGGATACCCGTCGGTCAGGCTGCCTTAGGAGGAGAAAGCCTATGTATTGCTGTAAGGATGTATCTGTGCTGTGAGACCCCTGAATAAAAGACAAGTTGCATTGTTGTTAGACTCCAGAGTGCTTCTTACTAGGAGGAAAGTTCCATCAGGAATGAATATCTGTCCCTGGCAGAGCCCTGCAGGTTGGAGGCGCTGCACCAACCGGAGGAAAAGACCCCTGTACCCCAAGCTCCCATCTACCATCACGGAAACTCAGCCTCCTGGGATTCCTACAGGCTAGCACCAAAACACCCGTAACAGCTGAATTTCCCTTGGGGAGGGTGTTACATGTTTATGTGCACAGATATGTATACAGTATTAAGATGGTCATGTGCCTATATATTATTTTCAGCTAAGGAGCATTCCCTATATAGTTTGCGCCTACAGTAATGGCCCAAGATTGTTTTCATACTGGAAGAGGAGTGAGCATGTTCTTAGCAGGAGTTCGAGGAGTAGTAGCTCCGGAGCGTAATCGGATTGGCCCCACTGGAAGGTCCTTAGTAAACTCCCAATCCAATATGCATGGATGAGGTATGCAGTACACAGTATTATTATACTGATCCCAAGAAAGCAGAGTGTATTTCCAATAGGGGCCCACTTGAGATGGGGCATTATTTCTGCTATGCAAGAGATTGCCAGTCTAACCAATACTAAGGGAAACAAGCATAAGAACCTCCCCAGCTTAGAAGTGGGAGCTACCAGGGGAAATATGTTAATATGTCTAACGTGAAGTATGTCCTTGTATGGCGAGCATTATATACGGATGTGAATAAAGCTCTTTTTATGCTATAAAAGTTCCTGTCGCCCATTCTTCTTCTAGCTGCATATCCACGCCCAGCCTGCACCAACCCAGCACCCTTCACAGGTATGAGAGATGGAGCATTGTCATGTATGTAGTAAATGCAAGCTCCTTTAGAGCCGGGTAGCGACGGTTACATATCTAACAAGTGGTAACCGAGGTATAAAGTTCATATCATAAAGTGAAAAATTGTGTTAGTAATGACAAAGTATAAAAAATGAATATATAATATGTCATATCCCTCATCATAACTCAGATCATATAATTGCTGTAGAATTGTGTGGGGCCCCAGCACTCATAAAACTACCGTAAGCAAATTATTTGAATAAAAAAATATTACCATGTATTTTGATTAAAGCAGGTGATCAATTGATGCATTAAGATACGTTCTTTTAGTGCCATGCAGCTTTTTTGTAACCTGATTTACATTTACTCTCACTGTGGCTGATCTATAATATCAATCCAGGCAGATTGACTTGTTCTTTCTGAGAATTATTTTTCTATTGAAATACCTTTGCGCTTATGTGACCATGCCTTTAAATTGCATCAATTGATCACCAGTATATGCTTTAATCACATCACATCATAGTATTTTTGATTGAAATAATTTGCTCGCTGTGATTTATTTGTGTGCTGGAACCCCACACAATGCCACTGATTATTATTTGGACCCTGGGGGGTCCTTAGTTCTGTGCACCACAGCAAAATTATATATATTTTATATACTCTACTTTTTACAGATGTGCTGTCTGGCCAATAATTGTATATAAATGGCTGTAGTCTCTCTCTGTAGTATAAGAAAAAGTCCCCCGAACTTTTATTTGGATAAGTTACTGCAATGCAGTCTAAAACATTTTAGTCAGCTGACATTGAATGAGCGGCTTTGTTGACAATGTATACAACAAACGTGTTAAACACAATGAAATATAAGGAGATACTTCTCGGTACTCTCTGGGTGTAGTGAGTGATAAAAGGTGTAGAAAAGACTATGGAACAAAAAGTAACACTAAATAACCACATATATTAACAATAACGTAGCTAGATTTGGTAAGACACATAGGGGCCTATGCACTAAGCGTTCATAAAAAACTCGCCGGGCCTGTTACGGCGCCGTTTTTTTCAGTGTATTTATCATGGTATTCAGAAAGACTTTATGAAGGCTTGACCAAAACTTACGAGGATCGGCAATGTGATACTCGCCTCTATCAAAAGGCCTCACCCGTGGATCTGCAGCGATCTGGCCCAGCTGCATAGAGAGCTGTACAGATAGAGCCGTCTCGCAGTGATCGCAGGGTTTTAATAAAAAATATAATACTAGTGTACGCGAGCAGGGGGTCTCCGAAGCAGAACCGTGTTGATTTGAGGTCCGGGGACCCCCTGCTTCCCGAGATACACGCCCCGTTATGGGGTGCCGGTATCTCCTATGCATTTAAATGTCCTGCGTCACGTGACCGTGAGATTTAAAAGTATAGGAGATACTGGCACCCCATATCGGGGCCTGTATCACTGGAAGTAGGGGGTCCCCGGACCTCAAATCAACAAGGTTCTGCTACGGAGACACCCTGCTCACGCACACTTGTATACTTTTTTTTATTTAAACAGCTTCATTACCATAGCGGTTAGCCGCTAAGGCAATGAAAGGGTTAAACTTCAATAGCCTGTTTCTTGGGGCAGAGGGGTGGATGAAGGGGGTAGTAGTCCCAGGGTGGGTGGTTAGGCCTACCTGGAAGGTTGTGGGAGGAGTAGGATCCGCTATGGTAATGAAGGGGTTAACCAGTCCTGCTACCCCTCACCTCTCCCCCCCCCCGATGGCCTAAACACCCACCAAGGGTCAAATACCACCTTCAACCATCCCCGCTACCCACAATAAACATGGCACCGGTAGTTAACCCCTTCATCAGTTAGCCGCTAAGGTAATGAAGTTGCCTGTAAATGCATTTTTATTGCATCGAGTTGATGTCGGGGGTCTCCAGTGCTGGTATTAATGTGTATCAGATCTCGAGACCCCGGCATCAATCTGATACAGGACAAATGCATTTTTGTTCTAAGTCCTCTCTCGCCGCCTTCTCTGCAGGTTCTCCCCAGCTTCACGCTGGCGTGAGGATTTTGTGAGAAATTCACCATTCAAGAGCCTCAATAAGCCTTCATAACCTAATCGAGGCTACTAGAATTGCATGACTTTTAGATCCTGGTGATAAGAGCTTATCACCCCTCGCCCGGTGATGTGTTTTGAACGAGAGAGAAAATTGGCGATTCAGCCCTTTATCACTGACTTATCAAGGCTTACTGAATACCAGTAGGCATTTTAGCCTTAAAGGCCTTCATAAGTCACTTACGAACGTTTAGTGCATAGGCCCCATAGTGGCTGATTCACAAAGCAGTGATAAGTGGTTTAATGGGCGATAAATGCCCTTATAGCGCGCTACTGTCTGATCTGCTATTCACAAAGCAGTGATAACAGTGCAGTATCGCGCTATAATGGCTTTTTTGCGCCCCTAAACAGTCAGAGACAAACAAGTCGTCCGATAGGCCAAAAAAAGGCAAAAGCGCAATTTGTTGCCAGTAATAGCTATTCACAAAGCTGTGATAAGTTTATTGTTGTATATAATCTCACCATATTTTTTCACCAGCTGAAGGCTGGCGCAAAAAAGACTGAGAGATGCATAAAAGCATGTTTTTTTTCAGCACTGGTATAAATCTTGAGGCTGGCGGGGGTCTCCGGATGTCTATGTGGGTGTCCGGGGACCCCACGGGTGTCCACGGGTCCTCCGGTAGCCCCCATGGGTGTCTGGGGTCCTCCAGGTGGTCTCAATATGTATAAGGCATGTGCAAAAAGTGGTCCTGGCACTCAAGTACTAGGTCCTGACGTACTAAAGTTGTTGTATAATGAAACCGGAGAGCATGAACGTATGGGGTATATGAATCCACGGATTACTGATGTCAGTAGTTTATCAACAAAATTCCTAATAAAAGGACAAATACTCCCTGAACGTGGCGAGTGGCATATTACTACACCCTTCCCCTCCTCATTAGGATAGTCCATAGGGCAAAATCATGAAGTACTCACTGTGTTACCCAATACAGTTTCCTCAGGTGTGCAGCCGATGTAAAGTCCAGAAATATCCAAAAAAAGATAGTAAACAGAGAGCAGGGTCCAGAAAATAAAAATCAATTCATTAGAAAGGCATTACAAAAACGGAGGGTGCAACGCTCCTACGCGTTTCGTGCATCTATGCACTTTATCAAGGTCTCCGTACAGGTGCAACGGCCATTATTCGATCATTTCAAGGAGCCGTTTTTATGTGCGCTGCTGTATTCCACGCGGCATTAACGCGGCCAATCACACCAGGCATACGTGTTTATTGCGGTTGCTTTGTTTGAATTGCATGGATTCTGTTTCGTATCCGTGGCAGAAATGAATGAATTGTAATTTGTACAGTACTGTGCTACTGTGTTAATTTCAGGTGTTTTAAAACCAGAACACTAAAATGCCCTTTTCTGCACTCGCGTCTTAAGGCGGTACGTTTGGAAAACATGCCATGACATGGGTATTCCGAGGTATACAACGCGTGAAGTGTTCGAATAACGGCCGCTGCATCTGTATGTATGTCTTTATTATATAGCGCCTTTAATGTACATAGCGCTTCACAGTAGTAATACACGTGACAATCATATAAATAACAAATAATACAAATAACAGATCATGGGAATACTGTAAGTGCTTTAAACATAAAAGTAACATTTCGGAAGAGGAGTCCCTGCTACAATCTATTTGGTAGGAAGAATGTACAGAGACAGTAGGAGGGAGTTCTGGTAAGTGCGTCTACAGGGGGCCAAGCTTTATGTATCATGTGTATATTAGCCACTGTGCTACTCATATGCTTCTTTAAGCAAGTGGGTCTAAAGGTGGATAGAGATGGTGCAAGTAGGGTATTGAGGGGAAGGGCATTTCAGAGGTGTGGGGCAGTCAGTGAGAAAGGTTTTAGGCGGGAGAGGGCTTTAGATACAAAGGGGGTAGAGAGAAGGCATCCTTGAGCAGAACGCAAGAGTCGGGATGGTGCATAGCGAGAAATTAGGGCTGAGATGTGTGGGGGGGGGGGCAGAAGAGTGTAAAGCTTTAAAAGTGAGGAAAATTGAGTGCGAGATGCGGAATTTGATAGGTAGCCAGGAGAGTGATTTTAGCAGGGGAGACGCTAAGACAGATTTAGGAAAAAGTGGAGTGATTCTGGCAGAAGCATTATGGATAGATTGTAGAGGAGACAGATGAGAGGCAGGAAGTTCGGACAGCAGAAGGTTACAGTAATCGAGACGGGAGAGAATGAGGGCCTGAGTCAGAGTTTTAGCAGTTGAGCAACAGAGGAAAGGGCATATCTTTGTAATATTGCGGAGAAAAAACGACAGGTTTTAGATACGTTTTGAATGTGAGAGGAGAATGTGAGAGAGGAGTTCAGTGTGACCCCTAGGCATCGTGCTTGGGCTACTGGATGAATGATAGTACTTCAACCGTAATGTGGAAGGAGGTAGTAGGGCCAGGTTTGGAGGAAGTATGAAGAGCTCTGTTTTTGCCATGTTAAGTTTAAGTCGGTGGAGGGCCATCCAAGATGATATCCCAGAGAGACATTCAGAAACTTTGGTCTGTACAGCAGGAGTAAGGTCAGGGGTTGAAAAGTAAATTTGTGTGTGGTCAGCGTAGAGGTGATATTTAAACCCAAGAGATGTGATTAGGTCACCTAGAGAAAGTGTGTACAGAGAAAAGAGAAGAGGTCCCAGGACAAAGCCCTGGGGTAACCCCAGAGAGAGATCGATAGAGGTGGAGGTGTTAGCAGAAGAGACACAATGAACGATGGAAGAGTTAAGAGGATATCCAGGATAGAGCTTTGTTACGAATACCAAGAGTATGCAGAATGTTAAGGAGAAGAGGGTGGTCCAGGGTGTCAAATGCTGCAGAGAGGTGAAGTAATATGAGCAGAATGTAATGACCTCTGTCTTTGGCAGCATGGAGGTCATTAGTTATTTTAGTGAGGGCTGTTCCAGTCGAGTGAGCAGTGTGGAAGCCAGATTGTAGAGGGTCTAGGAGAGAATAGGTGTTGAGAAAGTGGAGCAAGCGAGAGAATACAAGATGTTCAAGGAGTTTAGAGGCAAAAGGCAGGAGGGAGACAGGTCGATAGTTAGAAAGACAGGTAGGGTCTAGCTTGCTGTTTTTGAGTGATGGTATAACGGTTGCATGTTTGAAGGAGGAGGGAAAGGTACCAGAGAAGAGGGAGGAGTTAAAAATGTGTGTGAGCGTAGGAGATCAGCAGTGAAACATCCTCCACTGAGACAGCAGAAAAAGAGTCAAGGAAGGCAGGAGGAGAGTTAGGAAGAGGTGTAGGATGAGAGGAGGAAACAGAGGGGATGTTCTGACGTATGGATTCCACCTTTTCCTTAAAATAGTCAGCAAAATCCTGAGGTGAGATGGAGGAAGAAAAAGAGGCAGCTGAGGGTGGTTTGAGTAGAGAGTCAAAGACTGAAGAGTCTGCGTGGGTTAGACTTATGCGTGTTGATTAGTGAAGAAAAGTAGGTTTATTTAGCATGAGAGAGGGCAAAGTTTAAACAGGATAGCATAAATTAGTAGAGAAAGGAAATCTGCGAGAGTGTTAGATTTCCTCCAGAGGCATTCAGAGGAACGAGTGGAGGAACGCAGCATGCGCATATGGGAATTTAGCCAGGGTCTGGGGTTAGATAGGCGAGGACTGCAGAGAGAAAGCGGGGCATGTAGATCAAGAGAGGAGGATAAGGCAGAGTTGTCGTTCCTGACTAGGTTGTCAGGGTCTGTAGCAGAACTGAGAGAGGAGAGGGAGGAACATAAAGTGGAATCAAAAGCTGGTAGGTTAATAGAGCGCAGGTTTCTGCAAAAATGAGGGGTAGATGGAGATGGAGAAGCGAGAGAGAGAAAATTAGATGAGGTGATGGTCAGAGAGAGGAAAGGGGGAAATGGAGAAATCAGAGAGAGAAAAGTTTTTTGTGAAAACCAGGTCTAGGTAGTGGCCATCTTTGCGGGTGCTGGCTGCAATCCACTTTTGAAGGCCAAGAGAAGAGGTTAGAGAGAGAAAGCGGGAAGCCCAAGGGAGAGATGGGTCATCAATGTGGCAGTTGAAGTCCCCAAGGAGAAGAACATGGGAGTCTGAGGAGAGAAAGAAAGAGAGCTAGGATTCAAAGTGAGAGAGAAAGGCAGAAGGGGAATGAGTAGAGGTAGGTGGGCTATAGATGACCGCCATGTGGACAGGGAAAGGAGAGAAGATCTGGACAGTGTGAGCCTCAATGTAAGGAAAAGCAAGAGAGGGAGGAAATGGAAGGGTTCGGTAACGGCAGAGAGAGGAGAACAGGAGCCCCACGCCTCCACCCCTGCCATCAGGGCATGAAGTGTGGGAGAAAGAAAGGCCACCATAAGTGAGGGCAGCTTCCAGCGCAGAGTCAGACTGAGTGAGCCAGGTCTCAGTTATAGCAAATAGGAGCAGAGAGTGAGAGAGAAAGAAGTAATGGACAGAGATGAACTTGTTAGAAAGGGAGTGAGCATTCCAAAGGGCAGAGGAGAAAGGGATGGAGGAGGGAGGGTGACAGGGGATGGGTATGAGGTTGGAGGGGTTGACACCAGAAGGAGTAGAAGTTGCATTTGGCAGGTGAGAACGAGAGCAAGTAGAAATAAGAAATAAGAAATAATGACACACACACACACACACTGACTGACACGCACACTGAAACACACATACACACACACTGACTGACACACACACACACACACACACACACACACACACACACACACACACACACACACACACACACACACACACACACACACACACACACTGACTGACACACACACACACACACACACACACACATACAAACACAACACACACACAAACAAATTGACTGACACACACACAGGAAGAGAGAGGATTGGTGCTGGTAGCTGTCCATCACAAGCCCTACCGGAAGAGACGTGACGGAACTCCCCGAGGAAACCGGAAGTGACGTATCGCACTGGAGACAGTGCTGGAGGTGATCTCTGAACGCTGCGGTGCAGGAGAGAGCAGACGGCCACACAAACAGGGGTCACGGAGCAGAGGCGGTGTGGTGAGCTGCGGCACTATCCTCATACTTTCACTTTGAGTGATAAATGTTTTTTTACACTTGTTTATTGTAAGTGCGCATTTTTAAGCATTACTATATAAATATCCTTTTTATACCATTGATCTGTACCATGGGGGGTTTTCTTTACTTTTCCATGCCCTTATCTACTTGACTGCTGAATGAGAGCATTATCCTACCTGCGTCTAGAAGACTTCATACACTGGCGACACGTTTAATTCGAGTAGGGCTAGTACCGCAAGCCGGGACATGTCCCGGCGTGCTAGCCCCACTCCCTCGGCGTGCCGCGCGTCACCGACGCGCGGTCACGCGTCATCGGGATCCTGTGCCCCCTGCACGCGCGTCCAGGGCTCCCCGAGGGAGCCCTGGTGTCCCGCGATGTGGGGGACGGCGGCAGGGGGTTCCGGGGGACCCGGCGGACCCGGCAGCGGGGAGGAGAAAGCCCAGATCGGAGGGCGGGTTACTGCTGCAGCCGAGACCGGACAAATGCTCGAATAAACTCGGCCGCAGCAGTAGATTCCACGTTACCTGTTATTGCCTTTACACTACTACTATCTTGTGAGTAGGCTGCACAGAAGAGTCAAGATAACCATCCTATTTTTTCACACTGAACTTTATTGTCTGCACTTAGGTGTTCTTTTCTGTTGTTTTTCTCCCTCATGCTCCCCCTGGGTTGTGAGAATATATATCGATCATCTGGGACCAGTGAAGACAGCCCCTTCCAGAGGGTTTGAGCAGGGGGTTACAACCTTTATTTATTATTCTATGTTTGCACTATTTTAGTCACTTAAAGTCACTAAATATTGAGTGTGTAAATTTCTTTCACTGTATTATTAGTGAGCACTAGTATTGTTTTTAGCACCTTTTCTACACCATCACTCTGTCACACACACACACACACACACACACACACACACACACACACACACACACACACACACACACACACACACACACACACACACACACACACACACACACACACACACACACACACACTGATTGACACACACGCTCACGCACATGCAAACACAGACACAGATACATTGACTGACACACACACACTGACTGACTGACTGACACACACACACACACTGATACACACACACTGACTGACACACACACACACAAGGATTTCACAGTTATTATAAATATAGAAGTGCAAATAGCATGTTCTAAGTCAAACTTCATTGCATTTTGGCACTGAAATTGTGTTTTGATTTTTAATTAAAAACCTCACCATTACAAATACAATTTCTGAGACAAAACAGTGACAAAAGACAAATAAGTTTCACTTAAAATGCGCGTGCTCGGCACACACACACTTTTTTTCATTGCATTTTTTTTATTTGTATTTTTTCATATCCCATTGATTGCCAAAGTATTTATGTATGACCCTCTATACACATTGTCTGTTTTGATAACATAATAGTTTTGTGAAGCATGGCGGGGTTTGGAGCGGGAGCTGCCCTGCCCGGGTTGCCTCCATGCCCCAGTCTCTTGGTGAAATGGGTAGTACCCATGGCACCAACAAAATCCCTTGGGACGCTGGACGACGTCAACATCGGAACCATGGGCTATATTAGGTCAGGGCCCAGGGGGGAGTCTTTACCCAAAGGCAGATGAGTCTAGGTCACCTTTGACCTTAACTGACTCGATTGGAGTTTTTTTGTTTCCCCGTCCCTTCCATCTGTTTGGTCCTCCCTCCTCTTCCCCCCCCCCCCTCCCCAGTTTGTCTTGAAGGTCAGGAAGAAAAATGGAGGTCTTCAATGGTCGCAGAGGCTCCTGTGCGGTCTTATTTCTGATGCAACAGTGGTAAGCAAAAACCTCACTTTCTCCCACATGTCTATAACAGTTGTCACATAAAGTGAAAGGCCTTAGTAACCCATGCTTTAACAGATTACAAGAGGAAAAAGGCAGATGTCATCCTCCTACAAGAGACACATTTTAGCACATCCCGCTACCCGAAATATTTTGAGAAACAGTATAGACAGTGGTATCTCTCCTCAGCCAACGTCAAGAAGAGAGGAGTAGCAATATTGCTCCACAATAGATTTCCTTTAGTGATTGAACAGGTTAAGAAAGATAGGGACGGAAGGTTCCTAATCCTAGTGGGCAAGCTTCAGGGCCAATATCTAACAATAGCTACTGTTTATGCTCCCTGTGAGCACGATCCAACATTTTTTGCTTCCTTTTTCAGCATATTAGGCAAAGTCTCGAAAAGGATACACAATCTTGGCAGGGGACTTTAACTTAGTACTAGATCCTGAGCTAGATAGTTCGGCTCAGTCCAAAAGGCAAAGAGAAAAAGCACAGACGTACTCTCATGAGGTTTACGAGACATCAAGTGTCTGATATTTGGAGGGAGCTGCATCCTAAGGACAAGGAATTCCCATTATTTTCCCCGCCACACTCTAGCTATAGCAGAATAGATTACTTGTTTGTTTCTAGCACACTGGTCCCAAAGATCTCCGAAACACAGATCCATAATATTTCATGGTCTGATCATGCACAATTGAACTCAAATTAATCTAGACAGGCCGGGAGCAAACTGGAAGTTGAATGAATCAATTATTAAAATCCCAGGGGTACTTCAGACTCTCAATGTGGAGATAGATCAATTCTTTAGAATAAACGAGGGCAGTGTGGAGTCACAATTAACCCTATGGGAAGCTCATAAAGCAACACTCAGTGGTACCCTAATTAATATAGCTGCAGGGCGCAAAAAAGAGAGAGATGCAAAAGTGGCGAAATTGCAGGCTAAGTTGCAGGAGCTCTCTGCCCTACATAGACGAACCAAGAGAGCTGACACTCTAAAGGAGTTAAAAGCTGTAAGAATAGAGCTTAATATTATTCTTACATCCCAGGCTGTGAATTCCCTGAGCTGGTCAGAGGAAGTTTTTTGAAAAAGCAAACAAGCCAGATACCATCCTAGCACACACAATTAAAAATAGACAAGCCAATTATAATATACACACAATTCGCAGAAAGACAGGGGAGTTGACCTCCAATCCTAAATTAATTGTAGAAGCGTTTAAAAAGGATCTTTATAACAGAGAGAAGGTCACCCATAACGTCAAAACGAATCAGGCTTTGAGGGAGTTACTGGAGGATTCCGGCCTCCCTAGGTTGAGTGGGGAGGAGAGAGCAGAGCTTCAAAAGGACTTCTCTATTGAAGAGGTGTTGCAAATAATTAAACATCTGAAACCCTCTAAAGTTCAAGGCCCTGATGGTTTTTCCAATTTATATTACAAAAAAACTGCCAAATAATTAGCCCCCAATTTGCTACAAATGTATAACACAGTGCTGGCGGGTGCTTCATTCCCGGAACCTAAACTTCAGGCATCTATCTCTTTAATCTTTAAGTAGGGTAAATACCCAACAAATTGTAAAAGCTACAGACAGATCGCACTAATAAATTCGGACATCAAAATTTATTCTAAGTTAATAGCGAATAGACTGGTCATATCCTAGCTAGATTGGTCCATCCGGACCAAGTAGGGTTTATAAAAAATAGGCAGACGGCAGATAACACCAGATGCACAATTGATTTGATTGATTTAGCCAACAGCAAAAAGATTCAGGTAATGGTGTTAAGTCTGGACACTGAGTAGGCCTTCGACAGGATAGATTGGCCATATCTAAAGGCCACGCTGGGAGCATTTGTTTTGGGGGTAGAATTTTTTTGTTGTACATTTTTTAATTATAGTCCACATTTTTATAACATTTAACGTATATAAAACAATACAACACAACTTAAACCATGTCAGGGCTTTTATACTTTTCACTCTGCAGTCTACAGGGGGTAGAATTTTAAAGGCAATCACAGCACTGTATACTAATCCGGCAGCAAAGGTAACACATCAGGGCTTCCCATCTGATCTCTTCCAAATTAAGAGTGGTACTAGACAGGGCTGTCCGCTCTCGCCCTTGTTATTTGTCTGGCGTATGGAGCCACTGGCAGCTCAAAGTAGGAAGAATCCAGATATATCTGGCATCCAAATTAACAACCAAACACATAAAATAGCTATATATGTAGATCACGTCATGCTGATGCTGTCAAGACCCCTCATCTGTACTAAAAAACAGACCTCTATGGCGCCTGGGTGCCTTTGAATCTGGATTTATTCAAAGGTGGTTCTTCCTGTATCCACTCCAATCCTGATGGTATCTTTAAATCTCAGAAAAAAGAAGAGACAAAAAAAAGAAATAGAGAAAAACAGGACATGCCACTATAGTGTGTAACACTTTTACCCTCACACTGTGTAAGATTTGGTTGTTACTAGGGTCTTTCATGCGAAGCTGTGCATACCTGTGAGGCAACAGGAGGGCTGAGTGCTCCACGATTATGTGGGGAGAGTCAGGACAAGTTTACAGGGTTCCGTATTTGTTGGCAGCGTCTCCAGTCAGCGAGGATCCTGTGGTAGTAGGATGGTCCATGCTGATACCTTCTATATCCCAAGACAGTGATCCACACGTGCATATGGTTCAATGTTTATTGCATTGGTCAGATCTTACAGCAGTCCCATTCCTTCCTTTGTTTCCCTGCAGGAACACTTGCAAGGCGTGAGGCCTTCCATTTTGTGATGCTCCTCCTGCATCCCTTTATGGGACACAGGGTAGCTGTTGTTCACTCCATGAGGGAGGAAAGAGACACACCCACTTTTAGGAGAGTAACATTTTATATTCCCTGGGGTTGGGTTTGGAACCCTGCCCGTAACAGGGCAGGCTGATAGGTGTCATCTGCACATGTCACCCAGCCAGTACACTCCCCCAGGCTGACAATCTCTGGTTGTTGCTAGGCCCACCCTTGGATACACTACTGCATCCAAGGCTGCAATAGCAACTAGGTCTACAGCGGAATTAACCCTTCCATTGCCCGACTCTAGCAGGACTTATACTGTTAGGGCCCAGAGGAAGAGGTAGCGGCCAGATGCTATGCTACAAGTGCATTAACTAAGTGATAGACTACTTATACTAATGATCAGGGATGACTTGTTCCAACCATGAAGTATTCGTAGAACAAGCATAATCACTCAAAGAAAAATTTGTAGATAGAGATTATAACCAGAAGATGCTGGATTCAGCAATACAAAAAGTAAGCGAGATGACAAGATTGACGCTTTTATAATATTAATCAAATAAGGAAGAGAACAATACACTAGCATTTATTGCACAGTATAATACAATGGCCCCACAGATAATTAGGACTTTCAATAAGTATTGGAGTCTATTAAGGAAAGACGAACATCTGAGGGAATTTCTGACGGAAAGACCACAAATCGACTTTAGAAGAGTTAACAATCTAAAAACGAAATTATCACCTGAACAGCAAACAGAAGGAGCGGTGCACTGAGGTGAGTAGGTAAGACCAAAACGCAGGTCTAACAAAAACGGCTATTTATTGAAAAAATGGACAAACATCACGATACTAGAAACCTCTGACGCGTTTCATCCCACAAGGGACTTTGTCAAAGAGTGAGTGGTAAACCGTCTGCATGCTCCTCTATATACTACCAACTATACTGTGATAGGCTAACCACAAGATTGTTTAAATGGCAACTCCTCTAAACAGCTGAGTATTAATTAATTAGAGTGCCATTCAGTCTATACAGACATAGAGGTATATGAAAAAGGGGGAGGGCGAAAGCATACAGATATAGCTAATACATAGTTACAGCTAAACAAACAAAATAAAAAATAACAAACATCTGATTGCAACAGTACTGTAAGATAGTATCAACAGTAATGGCAAATGAATAATATGAAAACCAACATACAAGAAACATGAATTAAAACAAGGAAAGGATTGGATAAAGAAATAATAATCAAATAACATTATCAAAATATGGTAAGAGACAGGATTATAAATTGAAAAATATATAATAATTAGAAAATAATAATAATAACTGAAATATATATATATAGTAACATAATAATAATAAATAATTAGATATGGCTGGATAATACCAGTCATAAATAAAGATAAATGATGTACAATAAATAATATTAAATTCACAATGGATCAATTGTATATAAAATATATATAAATCAATTACAATCACTAAATATATATATGAAATTAGTATTAAATCAATCATTTAATATCAGCTTGTCTCATATCAATATAACAATAAGAGATTGTCACTAGAGACACATTATAGAGATATTGACACTTTATAAGTATATACTGTATAATAACGGCAAAAAGCATTATATCATGGTATATATAAGTAATGTCACCGAACTAATACACAATATAAATATAATTAATAAACGTAATATATAGTATAAAGAGGAGAAATAACAGGCAAAATAAATTAAACTAAGATAGGAGAAAGAAGAGATGAAGGAAACATATATGTTTCTTTCTTCAATGTTAGTTTAATTTACTCTTTGACAAAGTCCCTTGTGGGATGAAACGTGTCAGAGGTTTCTAGTATCGTGATGTTTGTCCATTCTTTCAATAAATAGCCGTTTTTGTTAGAGCTGCGTTTTGGTCTTACCTACTCACCTCAGTGATTCTTAATGTCACCCCTCCCCCAACCTGCTTTATTCGTCCACTAAGAACTGCATGTTTGTTCATTCAAGTGCCTTACATGGGTGTTATTATTACTAAGGATCATCCTACGCTCTTTAGCCCTTGAGCACTGGTGGCAGATTACCCCTGCATTGCTTCTTCAAAATTATCACCTGGTTGCCCATTAGGTGAAAATAAGGTAAAAGATCGAAATGGTATCAAGGGATATTATACAGTACGTGTGCTAAATGCACAGCATGCAAATACAGTCTGAAAATTAAAAAATGCAAATCAAATGTCACAGCAAAGGAATATACAATAAAATCACTTTACATAGTAAGTATGTAATATATGTACTAGAATGCCTGTGTGGCCTAAAATATGTGCGCCGCACAAGTAGGGCACTGCAAAAAAGACTAGGCGAGCACATCTACAATATAACTAAGGGACTTGTAACCCATAATGTATCGAATAATTTTAGATTAATGCATGATCAGAGCCCAGAGGGTTTAAAATGTCATGCGATTGAATGTCCCACTACATGCTGGAGGGGAGGTGATAGATTAAATAAAATATCCAGGAGGGAGTCCTACTGGATTTTTTAAATAAAAAAATTTACCCCCCAGGGACTAAATGTTGAATTCAATCTAGCAGCATTTCTAAAGAACAAACTAGTTAATTTGAATAAACATCTTCAAAGATACACTGGGGGAGCAAGATCCAATACGAATATGTAATAATCAATCAGTGAATGAGAGAGTAGATGAGTCACAAGTAAAAATCTTGATGTGATTAGATGTGTACATGAGTAGAAATCTAAATTTAAAATTAAAAATGCAAATGAAAATAATTTAATATTGAATTATCCAATATTGAAATCATATAAAATTATTTGGAATATATATATATATATATATATATATATATATATATATATACTGTATATATATATTATATATATATATTTATATATATATATATATATATATATATATATATATATATTTCAAATCCATTTTGAATTGGCAAAAAATGTGTTAAGAAAGATCTGCAAATATTTTAAAAGATTCATAAATATTAAGAAACTTGATATCCATACATTTATTAGATTCAATTGGATAGCTCTTGATAAATGTATAATTTATATAATTATTGATTGGTATTAAGATATATATACAGGCATACCCCGCATTAACGTACGCAATAGGTCCAGAGCATATATGTAAAACGAAAATGTACTTAAAGTGAAGCACTACCTTTTTTTCCCTTATCGATGCTTCGGTACAGGTAGGGAGCCAGTATTGCTGTTCAGGACATACTGACAGGCGCATGCGCAATCTGCTGTTTGCCTATTGAGCTAGGGGAATCAGAGCATCACTACTACGGTGGTCTGTAGGGCACAATAAGTGTCCGTACTCGCGAAGTGAGCGTACGGACACAGGGTTATGGTGCTATTGAAAATATGTCCATACTCGCGAGTGAAACTTAAAGTGAGTGTCCTTAAACTGGGGTATGCCTGAACCAACAGAAGTTGAGCAAAGGCACAATTAATAAAATGAAGTGCAATTAAATCAAGTGCAAACTAAGATCTGTACAATAAGAAAAAGTTTGGTATTTAGGTAATGATTTATTATTGAGTGAACAACTCGCTTTGGGCAAGATATACAGTCAGGTTAGCAATCAAACAGGTTGGTTGTAGTTAAAGTTTATTGCTATGTAACGGGTATTCCACCCCACCCAATCGCATATGCAGTGTGGGTGCGGAGAACATACAATGTTACCAGGTGTGGTGCGTTACCTGTTGGCTCACAGGAGGGCTGAGCTTCCGCCACGGGGAACCTGGGGCAATTATATTAAGAGTAACCCTGTACTCGGTGCAGCGCCTCCACCTGCGATGGTTCCTAGCAGAGCAGAAATGGTTCTTCGCAGGACACATATAAATAACCAGCACAACGTATGTAACCAATCAATGACTTTACTTGCGAGCATAGAAACGTACGTGCTTGTAACATCAACAGGTGTCCCTCCCTAAAGGAGACACTAAGTACTGCGTCTCGCAGTACGCTAACACTCTTGCGCCATGGCGGACGCCAACACTCCACGCGCCACGGCGGGCACCAACACTTCACCAAATGATCCCACCCCGTGTCCAGTAACCCCACACAATGTCCCGCACTACTAAGTCATATAAATGTGTGTGTGACTGCACAGCCACTATGTCTGGTAATAGGATTTGTTGGTGCACTTGAGGTTACAGATTACCTGCCGAGCACTCCAGTGCTCGGGCCTGCAATGGGCTTCGCAAAGGATCAGACGAGCTCCTACACGATATCCTGGATACTCCCGCGTGGTGATCCGTCAGGGCCAATCCCACCCTGAAGATAGTCCAGCTCTCTTTAGTGATAGAGACTTGCACCCAAGTCTCTCAGCAGGAAACGCAGCATCTGCTGTGTCCCTAACTAACAAATAGCTAATGGGGCAGGGTCCCTAACCTAGGGCCTGTCCCGACAACACTCAGCTACGGTGACTCAGGGCTATCTGGGGCCTAGGGGACTGCTGGCATAGTGCAGGGAGTCACTGACTCCTGCACCCTACCTCCTTCCCCTAGCTGCTCCGGTCACCAACTGCCAACGTGCTGCAAACCCACGAAAATGTATCAATCTCCTTGCAGGGAGATGCTGCAGCCCTATTTGCTCCCTGGGGTCATGTGACTCTGCCCCTGTGCACCCTGGGGGTGGACTGCCCTGCACTGCGCATGCGCAACCTATCTGTGTTCCTCCCGGCGCTCCGGTGCCCTTGCGCATGCGCAATGCACCTAGCAATGGCGGCGCCCTGCTCCGCTAGCTGCCAGGATCGCAGCAACGCGACCGCGGCTCTAGCAACGGCCCGATCGCGTCCTTGGCAACCGGCCCGCTCGCGTCCCCGGCAACCGGCCCGCTCGCGTCCCCGGCAACCGGCCGCAAAAGAGAGAGAGGCGCGCTGCTCGCGCACGGCCCCGCACCAACAGGGGACCTGGCTACAGCTATATAGAATCAAATTAGTTTTAGTTTATAGTAGAGTAGTTTCAATCATAAATGTATTAGTTTGCGTACACACTACAAGTTAGTACACATAGTATTGGGATTTTCTAGTATTCTATTATTATGTACTGTTGAAATTGTTTGAGAGGTACTGTGATGAGCCATACTGTATAACTTTGTTAGTCATCTCTGTTCTAATCATGTTGCTTAGTGGTATAATATGTTGGGAAAGGATTTCATTTAGAAATTTAATTGATAATTCAAAGTGTTAGAAGTCAGAGTTCAGATGTAAAGAAATGACGTGTACGCAGCAATCAGTGTTTTTTTATATTTCTTTGATAAAGCGCCTACCAGGCAAGAAACGCGTCAGAGGACCCTTTTTTTGCTACATTTTTGCTATTATGCACAATAAATATCTTTTTATGTTTACCTGCCTCCAGCCCTATTTTCATTGCTGTGCTCAGCCTTCTATCCTATTTTTGATATGGACAGAGACATTTGCATAGACTGCTGAATTGAAAACGGAGGCGCTAAGACACAATTAACAATCATTATGTGTCACTAATTGATGATTAAGGAGTTTTCCGTAAATAGCCTAATAACTAGCCTTGGATCATACCGCTGAGGAAGAGACCCGCATCCAGAGTCTTGAAACGCGTAGGATGATTTGTGGTACAGCGAGGATCCCGTAGCCAGGATAAGCCGTAGTGGCATCATCAGGAGCCGCTGAGCGGCGACGAGTCGGAGGAGTCATGACCGCGAGGCCGATTAGAGGCACCGGCATCCAGCTTCAGCTACAGATTGGGGTCCAGATCGCCAGAGAAACCCACCAAATAAGGCGCATATTCTAGGAAACTTCAGTGAGTAGGATTCCAATTTTTACTCGGTGGAGTACAGAGGACCAATGTCCATTGTGTACAGGAGTACACCTTTTATGTTTTTAGATTGTTATTTCAGTCTTTTTTTATTGTTTCCATATGGAATATGAAATTGGTTATGTACTATCAAACTACTCATCACTGATCATTAGTATAAGTAGTCTATCACTTAGTTAATGCACTATTGTGGCATATCCTGTTTTTTCTCTCTTCCTTTTTCTGAGATTTAAATATACTATGAAGATTGGAGTGGATATAGGAAGAACCACATTTGAATCGATCCAGATTCAAAGGCATCCAGGTGCCATAGAGGTCTGTTTTTTAGTATATTTTCCAACTGGTTATCAGACAGACAGCTGGACTTTTTAGGCTGCATCTAGAACTCAAGTAATTGGACTCCAATTTAATATTGTTTACATTAATTGTACATTTATTTTATGTTTTGTCACTAGCACTATCTGCACTATCTGTTAGACCAGGGGTGAGCAAACTTTTTATGCCGAGCACCCCTTTTCATCCATGAAACTTCTCGGGCCCCCCCTGCCTGATGCCATCAAAATCACATGAAAAAAAAAAAAAAACTTTATTAAACGGTATACAATGTAAATACAAATATGTCTAAATACTTACATATTTCAACAGCTCGCGCTTGCAAAATTAGGCTGCGTCCACGCTGCCGCTTAGAGCGGTGACATCACCAACCATCCTAGTTTGCGCACCGCTGCATTCAATCACAACTCACACAGGCACAGCACGCATACTCAATCACTGCTTGCGCACACTTGCGCACTCTGCAGACATCCTCACACTGCTGCAGACACTCACACTCTCACACTGCTGCAGACACTCTCACACTGCTGCAGACACTCACACTCTCACACTGCTGCAGACACACACTGCTGCAGACACTCACACTCACACTGCTGCAGACACTCTCACACACACACTGCTGCAGACACACACTCTCACACTGCTGCAGACTCTCACACTCACACTGCTGCAGACACTCTCACACTGCTGCAGACACTCTCACACTCTCACACTGCTGCAGACACTCTCACACTCACACTGCTGCAGACACTCTCACACACACTGCTGCAGACACTCTCACACTCACACTGCTGCAGACACTCTCACACTCACACTGCTGCAGACACTTTGACACTTTCACACTCTCACACTGCTGCAGGCACTCTCACACTCACACTGCTGCAGAAACTCTCACACTGCTGCAGACACTCACACTCTCACACTGCTTCAGACACTCTCACACTGCTACAGACACTCACACTCTCACACTGCTGCAGACACTCTCACACTGCTGCAGACACTCACACTCACACTGCTGCAGATAATCTCACACTGCTGCAGACACTCACACTGCTGCAGACACTCTCACACACACACACACTGCTGCAGACACACACTCTCACACTGCTGCAGACTCTCACACTCACACTGCTGCAGACACTCTCACACTCACACTGCTGCAGACACTCACACTCTCACACTGCTGCAGATACTCTCACACTCACACTGCTGCAGACACTCTCACACTGCTGCAGACACTTTCACACTCTCACACTGCTGCAGGCACTCTCACACTCACACTGCTGCAGAAACTCTCACATTGCTGCAGACACTCTCACACTGCTGCAGACACTCTCACACTGCTGCAGACACGCTCACACTCTCACACTGCTGCAGACACTCACACTGCTGCACACTCACACTATCACACTGCTGCAGACACTCTCACACTGCTGCAAACACACACACACACACACTGCTGCCGACACTCACACACTGCTGCAGACACACACACACACACTGCTGCAGACACTCTCACACACTGCTGCAGACACTCTCACACACTGCTGCAGACACTCTCACACACTGCTGCAGACACTCTCACACACTGCTGCAGACACTCTCACACACTGCTGCAGACACTCACACACACACACACTGCTGCAGACACTCTCAGACACTGCTGCAGACACTCTCACACTGCTGCAGACACTTTCACACTCTCACACTGCTGCAGGCACTCTCACACTCACACTGCTGCAGAAACTCTCACACTGCTGCAGACACTCTCACACTGCTGCAGACACTCTCACACTGCTGCAGACACGCTCACACTCTCACACTGCTGCAGACACTCACACTGCTGCACACTCACACTATCACACTGCTGCAGACACTCTCACACTGCTGCAAACACACACACACACACTGCTGCCGACACTCACACACTGCTGCAGACACACACACACTGCTGCAGACACTCTCACACACTGCTGCAGACACTCTCACACACTGCTGCAGACACTCTCACACACTGCTGCAGACACTCTCACACACTGCTGCAGACACTCTCACACACTGCTGCAGACACTCTCACACACTGCTGCAGACACTCTCACACACTGCTGCAGACACTCACACACACACACACACTGCTGCAGACACTCTCAGACACTGCTGCAGACACTCTCTCACACTGCTGCAGACATCCTCACACTGCTGCAGACACTCTCACACTGCTGCAGACACTCTCACACTGCTGCAGACACTCACACTCTCACACTGCTGCAGACACTCTCACACGGCTGCAGACACTCTCACACGGCTGCAGACACTCTCACACGGCTGCAGACACTCTCACACGGCTTCAGACACTCTCATTGCTGCAGACACTCTCATTGCTGCAGATACTCTCACTGCTGCAGACACTCACACTGCTGCAGACACTCACACTCACACTGCTGCAGACACTCACACTCTCACACTAGTGCACACACTCTCACACACTGCTGCACACACTCTCACACACTGCTGCACACACTGACACACTCACACACACTGTTACCTGGGGGGGGGGTAGTACTCCCCATTCTCCGGTCCCCCATGTGGGGGAAACAGACAGGAGGAGGAGGGGCTATCTGTGTGCAGGGAAGGCCCCGCAGGAGCAGAGAAGCAGCAAAGCCCCGCCCCCACAGCAGAGAACAGAGACACAGCAAGGCCCCGCAACAAACAGAGAGCAGAGAAGCAACACGGAGCTTGTTCAACCGCCCGTGCACAGCGTTTGCCGGCACGCCGCCTGCGCCCCCCCTAAATAATCCTGCGCCACCCCCAAGGGGGCGCAGCCCCCAGTTTGCGCACCGCTGTGTTAGACCCCTCATCTCCCTACCCAATCTATTTCGTTTACTAGGTAAATTTAACAGAATTTACGGATTCAAAATAAATCAAACCAAATCAGAAGCCCTAAATGTGAGCTTACCTAGAAAAATGGAAAAGCTGATATCTATAAATTTCAATTTTAACTGGCAACCCTTAGCCATTAAGTATCTAGGAGTCCACATCACCAATAGCTGCAGGACCCTGTATAGAGCGAATTACCCTAAATTATTACAAACACTGAAAGGAGATATTCAAAATGTCTATGGAAGGGCAAAACTCAGAGAGTTAAGTGTAAATTACTTAAGAGGCCAATTCTAGGAGGAGGGCTGGCGGTACCGTACTTGTTGTCATATTACAAAGCAGCCCAATTATGTCAGAGTGGCACACTCACCCCAATTCCAAAAGATGGGTGGCACTGGAGAGTGAAATGTGTGCGCCTATAGAGTTACACAATCTGATTTGGTCTCCTAAAAGGATGCTTAAATCAATACGTGAGCCACTTTCCTCATGACCAACTCTTTATGAATTGTCTCCAAATTTAGAAGTTCTCTGACTTCCAAAAATTCGCTAATGACTCCACTATTGGATAACTCTGACTTTGATCTGGGACTGGATAGCAAGGATTTTAGAATTTGGAAACAGAAAGGGTGTTGTAGACTCAAAGATCTGGAGGGTAGGATTGGCATCAAAACAGTTGATCAAATTAAGTCAGACAAAGACATCCCCAACTCAGAATTCTTTAGGTACCTCCAGATTCATGCTTTTTATAATAAAATTACGCTCCGCCCACCATTAACGAATTTTTAAAAACACTGTATTTTAGAAACAGACACGAATGGACTAACCTCTCAAATCTACAAGGAAGTGACCTGTTCTGGGGCTGAGTACTCTCGAAAACTCCAATACATCGCTCAGTGGGAGGCGGACCTAGGTGAGGAGTTGGAGGCAGAAGAATGGGAATGGATATTTCTGGCTGCTTCAAAGAGTTCAATTTGCACGACATTAAAGGAGAACGCATATAAAGTCATAATGATGTGGTAACTTACTCCACTTAAACTATATAAATTTGTTCCAGGTTACTCTCCATTGTGCCCCAAACAATGTGGGGAGCTAGCGAACCTACTGCACATGCTGTGGTCTTGCCCTCGTGACACCCTTATGGAAACAAATTAAAGATTGGCTACAGAGGATTTTGGGCCTCGACATCCCCATGGACCCTTGGCTGTTCTTATTGAATTGACCAATACTGGGTTTTTCCAGAACTAATTCCAAACTAGTTGCCCACTTTGCAACGGCAACGAGGTGCGAGATTGCAGCATTATGGAAGAAAAAAGAGATTCTGACTTTGGCCAAAATTAGGACCAACATTTTGTTTGTGTGGCAGATGGAGAAATTAACAAGTCTAGTTAATGACACTGGCAATACATTCCAAAAAGTCTGGTTGCCATGGTTGGCCCAGACGAACACCCCAGGAGTGAATACCGCCACAATATTGCTTTGATAGTTCTAAATGCGTTCTCTTTGACTAGTTGCAGGAACACAAATGAAGATGGGCGGGAACGGGGCTGCACAGGAGTTAGAGTAGTTAGACCGCGAAAAAAAAAGGTTTATATCCCGGAAGAGACAAAACGAGGATCTCCAATTCTCCCCCCCCTTCCCTCAACTCCCCTCCCCCTTTCCCTTGTTTAATTTGTACTGTATGTACCATTAGCTTTGTTCTGTTCTACTATCACTATCATATGTTACTAAAAATTATGTAATGGAATGTCATGTATTCATAGTTCACAAATTCAATACAAATTTAAGTTATATATATATTTAAAAAAAACTACTTACACATCTTGGCTACCTTAGTGGCCATTTCTTTGCAATGCTTTACAAACTGCTAAAGCAAATAAGGAATTAACCCCTACCCCTACACTCCCAGGGGCTTAACCACTCCCCCTTCACCCAACACCCTCCCCAACAAACATAATGCCCTCTCTCCCCCCTCTAGACTAATGGCCATAGCCCTATTAGCCAGATGTGGTTACTAGGGCTTTTGGGCATTCAAAAAAACAAACAAAAAATACTTGTCATCAAGAATACATTACAAATAATAAAAAATACATTCCAGAATAAAAAAATAAAACACATGACTAGCTGATCACTTGGGCTACCAAGGGGTTAATATATACTGTAGTGTGTTTTATTTGTATTTTTATCACCTACTCCAGGTTGGTTTACGATACAGTATCTTGCCTATACATATAATGGCCAATATATTGTCCATTATATACATAGGTAAGATAGAGCTAATGCCAGCCTTGATGTGTACAGTATGTGACAAAAAAAAGTTGCATTATTTGGCGTCATCGTTCTGATAAATATCGTTATTTTGATGCCGTACCCAATATTTATATCGTCCATAAAAAATGAGTACTTTTTAGCGTTATGTAGTTAATGTACTGTATTGTACAACAAAAAAATTAAAAAATGTTTGGGGCCGATAATATCATATTTTTGTGCTCATCAGATGTATCCAGGTCATAGTTCTTCATATGAAAGCAGAGAAAAAGGGAACATCACAATGGTTTACCGAGGTACACATGGGTGAAGATTGTATAGTAATGAGTCAAGAATGCTATTTGGAGTACACTTCTCCTTTATGGAATACTTGCAAAGAAGGATCATAAAGAGCAGCTCGTATAGTATCGTGAATGGCTTAAAAACATTCAAAACATATCAGAATATCAGCATACTGGCAATGGGGAAAGTCATTCACTTCTCAATAGATTCTACCTTCAGGGTAAATAGATCACATTGTATTAGTAATGCAAGATAATTAGTTAATAGCAACTATGTACAGAAATATCTAAGCGTTCTTCCTAAACTATGGCGTATGTCCTAATGAGAGAAGTCTGGATATACAGTAGGTACGACAGTGGTATACACAATGGAAGTAATGCAGATGACAGAAATAGAAACCATAAGGGGATAAATGTAATTTAATCTATAGAACCTGATTAGAGTGTGATTGGGAAATATCCTAGAGTTTAGTAAGCTCTACGTTATTTATGTCAGCGCTCTGTGAGTAATAATAACATATGCATATGTAGGCTAATGTATTAAGCATGAACCAGAGCCTAATGTACAGTATGGCAACGCTACACTATTTAGGGAGTCTTCAATAATATTAATACATAGCATAAAGCACTAAAGAAAGAAGAGAAGACATTGTGATGGAAAGAGTCAAATCTACAGTATGTATCTAGGACTATGGACTCCCCGGTAAAATAGACTGGGGCTCATGAAAAACAATGAAAAATTTACAGTAATACTATTACTAAATCTGCTGACAAGATCTAAAGTGTTGCTGCTCAAATTATGTCACCCAAGATTTGTCACTATATGACCCATAAATATAACAGGCAATGGAAGCAATTCAACAAAAAAAATATATTGAAGCAATAGATGGGGAACACATAACTGAAAAAAATCACTTCTGACCATTGTTGAGTTTGAGGGTGTATAGGGAATAGCCTTAGTCTCAGTAGGCCTCCCGTATAGAAGCTGTCTTACCCTACAGATGACTGTAGATTTGAGAAGATAAGGTATCCATTACCATATCTATAGGTAATCTGTAATGTTAGACCTAACAGGATAAGTGCATATGCAGTATAAAATATATATGTATAGTATAGACCACCTGGGGCTTCCCTCGTAGTAGGTGCCCATATCTACCCAAAAGGTGTAGAAGGTAGTAGTAACCTACTTGGGTCAGCTTCCATATTAGAAGGGGCCTATATCTACTATCCGTAGACTGATTTTACCAATCACTGCCAAATCGAACGGTTTGACATTTGTATTATCACGGTATTCAGAAAGAATCAGAAAGCATTACCGTAAGTCACAAACCGTGAGGTAGGAAAATGCCAATACTGCTCGGGATAGCAGTGACCTTATCTCAGCCTTTTTCTAAGTCCTACCGCTGCGATCTTTCTGCAGTCTGTAAGTGCTGCACAGGGAGAGCTGCACAGAGAGAGCTGCATCTTCCTGCACTGCTCTTACAGGCAATGGCACTGTTTTTATTTACATTTTAATAACAGAATTTTGTAGCAGGGGGTCTGTGGAGCAGAGCCGCATTCATTTCAGGTGTGGGGACACCTTGCTTCCCGAGTTACAGGCCCCGGTATGGGATGCCGGTATATCCTGTGCATTTAAATATCTAAGTCACGTGACGCGCGAGATTTAAACAATGCAGGGGGATACTGGCACCCTATACCGGGTCCTGTAACTCAGGAAGCAGGGTGTCCCTGGACCTGAAATTAATGCAGTTCTGCTCCAGAGATCCCCTGCTACAATACACTGTTATTAAAATAGAATACAAACAGCTTCATTACCATAGCGACTAGCCTCTGAAGCAATGAAGGGGTTAAACCAGAGTACCTGGTTCTCGGGGGCAGCGGGGGTGGGTGAAGGGGGAAGTTGTACCAGGGTGGGTGATTAGGCCTACGGGAAAGTTGTGGGAGGAGTTAACGTAATCACTACCATAGTGGTGGTAATCGCTATGGTAATGAAGGGATTAACCCCTCCCGCTACCCACGAAAGGCCTAACCACCCACCTTGGGGCAATTACCCCATTCACCCACCCCCTGTACCCCAACAAAACATTAAAATACAACAACCCTACTACCAACCCCCTCTATCTCAACAGCACCCCCCACCCAACACACATAGAGTACAATAATGGGCAAAATTGACCACTAACCACTAACCCCATAATAACTTAAGCAGTTACTTACCTGCTCTATTAAGGTATTAACCCCCATTCCCTCCTACCCACCTGGGAGGCCTAACCACCCTCCCCAGGGCAACTACACTCTCCCCCTGTACCCATTGATTGTCACAATGGTAAAAGATGCACATAATATGTGCATGATTTAACACAATGACAATGAATGGGCAAGATACAAATAAAAAAACAAGCACTGAATAAAATATATTACATTTCAATACAAAAAAAATTGGCCAATAAACCAATTGATTGGCACAGTGGTAAACAATGCCTGTGATATGGGCATGGGTTGCCACTATGGCAATGAATCGGCACGCTAAAAAAAACCACAAAATAAAACACATGACATTTAAATATAAACAAGCATTTCACAATAAAGCCACTATTGTTACTGTGATAAACCATGCCCACAATATGGGCATGGATTGCCACACTGACAATAAATTGTCAAGCAAAAAAAAAAACATAACACAAAATCCAATACATTACAATGAAGTAAAAACAAGCATTTACCAACAAATTAATTGCTTGTCACTGTGGTTATCTATACTCAGAAAGGGGCACAGATAAACACTTTGGCAGTCAATGGGTATCCTAAAACAACTACACAATTAAATAACATACAATCAATCAATGTGTTTCTTACCTTTGTTATCTTCACCCTCCGAATCCTACTCCGTCTGCAACTCTTGACCCATGACACAATGTTCCTCAAACAGCCAATGCGCAGAAGTCCATGATCAATGTTGATTGAAGAGACGTCTCCAGTAAGTTCTTTCTTTTTTTCTTCTTTCTTCTTTATTTTCTTCTGTCTTCTCTTCTGTATACTGTAATCCAATGGGGGCGGATGTTGTCCCGTTGTCTTCTTGGGGTCAAATGAGACATATATATAAATATATACATACACACACAAACAAATAGAAACCACATACACACATATCAGTGTTTCCAGCGGAAGAAAAGTAGCACAGCCAGGGTAAAGATGTATCCTGAGGTCAGCAGTGATGCACAAACACGCATTGGTGTTTCGGGGTCCCACTCCAACTCCCACTCTACACGTGTTGCACCTGGTGGCCTCTTCACGGAGTGAGGAGTCAGCTGGAGACAGATTGCTATATAAAGAAAATTTCTAGTTGAATTGGGTGCACTCTCAGCATTGGAGGTAATTTACCTGCTGCATAGTTAAGTCATGGGGCGTGGCTAATATCCAGCTGGTATCATCAGCTCAAGCTCTGCTCACAAATATCTCTCACGTTCACACAGATGCTGTGATGTCAGTGGCAGCCTCAATCACTCTGCAGCAAACTCCCAGGGATCTTCCCCATAAACTGCCAACTGGCAGTGCTGTCGCCATCCCAAAAATGCTTTTATATAGAGTCCCAGATATCCCCAAGTATGGGTCCGCCAGGAGATCTCAGTCGGAACATCAATGCAAGCGACACAGACCCTTTCCACGTGTAAATATAGAACAGAGAGACAGAAACATAGTAAAAACATTATAAAAGCATAAGAATAATGTGTATGTCACTATTTAGGAGGGAAAGAAGATGAATAAACACACTTCCCCGATGGAAAAAATCCCCAATTTCAGGAAGATGATTGAGACACTGATCTGACAGGAAAGAGCCTAAAAGTAAATGTACAAAGTAGAACAGATGTGATGCTTCCAAAATTAGAGAGAATTCCTCCACGGCATGTATTAATAATCAGGATGACAATGGAGAGTCCATGAATAATAAGGCATATATATGGCAAGGGCTAAGTGTCTAGTGGGGTCCACTTGACCTCCACAGCTTAAACACTATATGAACCCAGCCAAATGACCAATATTTAAATAGCAAAAGCACAGGTCTACATATATATATGTTACCTTGGTGCTTAGCAGGACTTCCAGACATCCAGGGCGTGCAGCCCATCCAGGTAGGTAAACAGCAGGAAGCAGGATGATGATGATGAATCGCACAGCCACGAAAATCCAACTCCCAAGGGGACCGCAGGGTATGAAACAAAAGTACACACTCCAATGATGCAATAGGTCTGGTTTAATGCAGGTTGGTGCAGCAACAGGACAACACGAACGCACCTATGCGTTTCGTGCACAAGGCACTCATCATCATCCTGCTTCCTAAAAGTAAATGTAGGATGCAAATCATTTAAAGAAACATCGCAAAACCTAGGTAATCGTTCAGCCCGTTGGGTATCACAGTTCCCAACTGCACGATCCACCTAGTATTTCTCTGTAGGAGGGCCTTTTCCAGATCACCTCCTCTGATCCCCAAGGAAACTTTGTCTATTGCAAGAGCCACCAACAGACTGGGGTTCAAGACATGTTTTTGCAAAAAATGCCAGGCTACAGAACTGATTTTTTTAAACGCGACTAAATCTTTTTGCGCATTACGGATGTTCCCGCCATGTTCTAATACTCTAAACCTCACCTCCCTTGCAGTCATCCCCACATAAATCAATTTACAAGGGCAGGTGAGGTAGTAGATAACTCCCTTGGTTTTGCAGTTCATAAAGGAATAGATTTTATAACTACGATTTCCAGAACTATCCAAAAAGAGATCCGTTTGGTTCATATATTGGCAAGCTGAGCAATTATTGCACCTAAAAAAACCTTTCTTCGCAAAAGATGTCAATAAATGAGGATTAACATGTGGGATGTAGTATCTTTTGACAAATTTGTCACGAAGGTTTGGTGACCTCCTACTTGTCAAAGTCACTCGATCTCCCAACACATGCTTCAGTTCTGGATCTGTCATTAGTACCCCCCAATGTTTTTGGAGGACACTTTTAAGTTGTGCCATTGATGACTGTAGGTACCCACAAATCAAATCTGATGATCTTTATCCTTCTTCTTAACCCTCGGTGTAAGAAGTGTATCTCTCTTACATTTGACTTTGTAAAAATCCATTTGCTACACTAGATTTACTGTAGCCCCTACTGTAAAACCTCTCCTTCATCTCTAAGGCCCTTTGATCAAATATTTAATTAGTAGAACACTTTCGTTTAATCCTCATGAACTCGCTAGTTGGTATACCAGAGGTCTGATGTTTAGAGTGAGAACTATCTGTATACATTATAGCATTCGTAGAGGTGTCTTTGCGGAAAATATCAGTGACAATACAGTATGTCCTGATTCTTCAATGCCAATTTTGAGATCTTTGAGTTCTTACTCCATTTGAAAGTAAGTTAAGGTCATTGTGGTTGAGGACATCGATGAAAACCTCAAACTCTGCGATAGTATCTTGCCACAGTATGAGGATGTTGTCGATGTACTTCAACCACAACAAAATATGACCTGTGACATCAGAGTTACTCTCAGCAAAGACAAGCTCATGTTCCCTCCAGCCTAAGCAGAGGTTCATACAGTATAGGAGGGTCCACAAGTCGCCCCCATTGCTGTACCTCTTCTCTGGAGGTAAAACTGATTTTTCTTGTATAAAGGGACTCAATCTCACATGTAGCAATAATTGTGTTAGTATCAACTGTAATATAGTGTATATATATATATATATATATATATATATATATATATATATATATATATATATATATATATATAGTGACATAGTCCAAAGATGTTAGGCAGCTTTCTGCCCCATTTTAGAGCAGAAAGTGCAGGAATAGCTAAAAATGATCCGTTCCACAGCTTCACATTAACTCAGGCAGCTGGATGGAAAATCCAGACCACAGATTACAATGGCTCTAGTTCTCCCTCACCTGCTCTTCTAATCACATGCACAGGTATTTAGAGCAGAGAGGTTTTGCATTTCACTCTCTCTCCTTAGAGCCTGGAGGCTGGGGGTATCGCGGCTCCCCTGTTTCCAGTGTCGGGGTTGACGGCCCCTCCACGTATCACAGTACCAGAGGATTTGCCTGGACACCACAAACAGATAAGACAAAACAAATGATTACTGCTGTTGCTAAAAGACTGTGCTGTATCTTGTGACCCTAAATGAGAGAGCATTGTTTTAAGCTGGGGAACCAGTTTAGTTGGCCAGCAGCTGTTAGAGAGACTGATTCTGATGTGTAGTTAGATCCCTGAAAGGGATAGGTTTTTGCTTATATGATTTTGGTTTTATTTCTTGAAATAACAGTGTGGGAAATATTGTAACACTGAAATATGTGAACTGCTGAATGAAAGTATCTGAGTACCTCTAACCTTCACATGTTAAAGCTGCAGTACCTTACTTGGATGAAAATTAAGCAGGCAGAAGCCTGAGTTAAGCAGCATAATACTTTGCATGATCCTGTTTGTTGTATAATTAACCCTAGAAGACTGTGTCGGGAAGAACCCAGACAGACGTCAGCACTACAAAAGAGGGGCGTTTGTCACATATGGTGGAGAATGCGGGTCGACACAAAAAAGTCTGTGGGTTTGCAAATAAATGCGGGGGTTTAAAATGGCCGCCCAGCTGAACTAAAGTACAGATGCTATGAGTGAAGTCTGTCCCACTGGGTATATCAGTTGTGCTTCTAGCATACACAGAGAATGTGCGAAGTGTGGATGCAATAGCACCCTGAACCCAAACAGAAAACCAAAATGTTTTGCTGAAGAGAAAAAAAAAAAAAAAAATTGCATCTAGCAAGTGCTGTTTGTAAAGCTAATGCCTTTTGCTGAAGTGAGTGAATTTGCAGCTAGCAAGTGCTGTATGCAAGTTGCTGAAGTGAGTGAAATTGCAGCTAGCAAATTGTCCCTGCCGGGTTTCTAAAATGGCCGACGTGAAATGTTTGTTGTGTAATGTACGTAACCATACAAAACAGTGTCCCTTCAGGCCATACTATGATCACGACCCTGGAGGAGAGCCGTATCCACAGATGAATTTAGTATGCTGGGCCTGTCGTGAAGTAGGTCACATGGAAGATGTGTGCCCCAAAATTTTCAAAGACAAACAGCTGCAAAAGCAAGCAAAGCCCTGTGAGTGCAAGCAAGATGTGGAAGCGGATAACAGTGAGTGTGTGCCCAGGACCACTGATATCTCTGGAGCTAATAAAGCAAAAAGAAAGAAAACTGTTCCTCAAGTCACAGGGGAATTGACCGATATTTTTTTTTTGTTATTACACGTGTGGACTATGTCACGGACACTTAACTATGCAAATAAGCTATTGTAGTTAAGGTATATTAGACCTCTAGAATAAGCATTTTGTCAATATTACAATGTTATATTGGTTCTCTGTGTTGAAAATGTAGCTAAACTACAAATTAATATACAGGGTTGATGGCCCTTAAGATTACAAGGCTGTAGTATAAGAGAAAAAATATTGGTAGCTTACAATATGGAAAAAAAAAAAAAAAAATGCCCTTTCGGTTGGTAAATTATATAATGAAGTTCATATTCGTGTCATGTGAATACTTAATGTTGTTCTGAAGAGTTAGCTCAAGTATTTCAGGTAGGACGCTCACCTCAGTGAGGTCCATGGCCGCTCACCCCAGTAGGTGTGAGCTGGGGAGGGGGATATGTGACATAGTCCAAAGATGTTAGGCAGCTTTCTGCCCCATTTTAGAGCAGAAAGTGCAGGAATAGCTAAAAATGATCCGTTCCACAGCTTCACATTAACTCAGGCAGCTGGATGGAAAATCCAGACCACAGATTACAATGGCTCTAGTTCTCCCTCACCTGCTCTTCTAATCACATGCACAGGTATTTAGAGCAGAGAGGTTTTGCATTTCACTCTCTCTCCTTAGAGCCTGGAGGCTGGGGGTATCGCGGCTCCCCTGTTTCCAGTGTCGGGGTTGACGGCCCCTCCACGTATCACAGTACCAGAGGATTTGCCTGGACACCACAAACAGATAACACAAAACAAATGATTACTGCTGTTGCTAAAAGACTGTGCTGTATCTTGTGACCCTAAATGAGAGAGCATTGTTTTAAGCTGGGGAACCAGTTTAGTTGGCCAGCAGCTGTTAGAGAGACTGATTCTGATGTGTAGTTAGATCCCTGAAAGGGATAGGTTTTTGCTTATATGATTTTGGTTTTATTTCTTGAAATAACAGTGTGGGAAATATTGTAACACTGAAATATGTGAACTGCTGAATGAAAGTATCTGAGTACCTCTAACCTTCACATGTTAAAGCTGCAGTACCTTACTTGGATGAAAATAAAGCAGGCAGAAGCCTGAGTTAAGCAGCATAATACTTTGCATGATCCTGTTTGTTGTATAATTAACCCTAGAAGACTGTGTCGGGAAAAACCCAGACAGACGTCAGCACTACAAAAGAGGGGCGTTTGTCACAATATATATATATGTATATATATATATATATATATATATATATATATATATATATATATATACAAGACTGGACATCTATCGTATCTCTGAGGTATGTGGGCAAAGTTTCATCAGAGAGCATAAGACAAATATACATAAATTTGCAGATTGGTTCACAAAGTCGTCCCATTCCCAATACAATAGGTCTCCCTGGGGGATGGAAGATGTCCTTGTGAACTTTGGGAAGTAAATAAAATGTGGGGATAACTGGACATTTTGAGTTGAGACCATCTCTAATGTGTTCAGTAAGGATACCCGCAAGAAATGCTGTAGTAGTCTAGTTCTTTTTTACATTTCAAAGTAGGATCACATGTGAGAACTTGATAACATAAGGGGCCCCTCAATTGTTTGAAGACCTCTTTTTCATACACTACCGACACACTTTATTGAAGTGTGGTCGGTACCGCAAGCCGGGAAATCTCCCGGCTTGCTAGTGGCCGCCCCTCGGCGTGCCGCGCGTCATAGACGCGCGGTCACGCGTCATCGGGAGCGTGCGCCCGCTGCACGCGTGTCCAGGGGCTCCCCGAGGGAGCCCTGGTGTCC
Organism: Ascaphus truei; assembly: GCF_040206685.1. Lineage (NCBI taxonomy): Eukaryota > Metazoa > Chordata > Amphibia > Anura > Ascaphidae > Ascaphus > Ascaphus truei. The sequence goes on along the minus strand of NC_134483.1, from coordinate 161,435,575 downwards.
CGCGATCGCGGGACAGCGGCAGGGGGTTCCGGGGGACCCGGCGGACCCGGCAGCGGTAGGGAGAGCGCCCCGATCGGAGGGCGCTCTTCCGCTGCTTCGGCGTGCGCCCGTCACACTCGGGCGCACGCCAGGCTACTGCTGCGGCACAGAACGGGCAAATGCTCGAATAAACTGTGCCGCAGCAGTACATTAGTTTGTGCCAGATAACCACATTACCTCCCGTATCTGCAGGTTTTATTTTCACTGTGGTCATCTTTCGAAGGTCCGATAGCACTGCCCAATCTGTCTTGGTCAGATTACTAAGTCCTGAATAAACCTAATGTCTTTGTATATCGGCCGACACCAGGTTAGAGAATATTTTCACCAAGGAACAAGACTTACTGGTGGGTAAAAAGTGGACTTGGGTCTCACATGAGAAACAATGTTAAGTTCCTAAGTAACCTCTTCTTCTTCACCTTCAAAAATTGAAGTAATACCTTGGATGACTTGGAGTTCTTCACTATTACAATTCTGAGTACTAGGTCCTACATCATGGTGTTCATCTGTTCTAGAATTTTTTTTTAAATAACAGTAATTTTGTACAGAAGAGATTCAGGTCTTTGACCCACTCAAATTTATCTAATTTATGGGTGGGTTAAAAGGAGAGGTCTTTCTCAAGAATATTAGTCTGATTTTGCAAGAGGACAATATGATATGTTAATTACAGTAAGTTAGTTAGTAAGGCCTGTGATGTCACATTTGAGTGTCAAATGGTACTGTATACTCCCAATCCAATTGGCTGGTGTTCCATATGACAGGTTTCCTTATTTGTAAGGATGTGACATCATGAAAAATTGAGGGAAGCCAGCCAATCAGGTAGTATATGCATCCCTCCGTATAAGATGACATCATCAGAAAAAAATAGATGCCATCACATAGTACTCTAACCAACCGGATTGGGAGATATACCATTTAAAGCATCATATGCACGCCCCCAATTCAATTGTTTGGAGTACCATGTGAAAGCTTCCATTTTTTTTTAAAGGATGTGATGTCACTCTCTTTAAGATTATGTCACATCCTTTAAACACTGAAAGCTGTCACATGGTACTCCAACCAATCAGATTGAGGGTGAACCATGTGATGCCTCACATGGTATATCTCCCAATCCAATTGATATGGGCAATCCATGCCCATATTGGGGGCATGGTTTACCACTGTGACAATCAATGGGTACTGGGGAGTGGGGGTAATTGCCCTGGGAAGGGTGGTTATGCCTCCCAGATGGATAGCAGGCGTGGGGGGTTAACCCCTTAATAACTTTAGTGGTCTAAGGTGATTAAGGGGGAGGATGATGAGGATAGCCGTCATCCTGGCAGGGGAAAGAAGAACTTTAATTTACTTTATGCTCTTTGGAGAGGTGGCGATAAATGTAAACATATCAATAGACGGGAGGCCTTTTGGATATATGAACTAAAAACCCTTTCTCCAAATGGGCTTAACATTGATTTTGGACTGGGGTCTTTTTTTAGTTAACTAAGGTAGTATCAATTGGATATTGGATTATCAGTATATTTTTTGTGAATAGAATGGAAGATTATTAATTTAAGGTGTAAGACAAGCATCGTATTTCTGGAATTCGTTCCCCTTTTAATATCCCAGGTGTATGAAAAAGTTTGGCTAATTTCTTTATATTATATTGTTTGGCCAGGTTAGTTCATGTCCATTTAGGGTCCTTGTAGACGGAACGTTCACAGAGGTACACAATTAGGAGGCTTTTATAAGGTGAAATTATAATAAGGCTTTATTGTGCCTTTTCCTTTTTATCAGGAAAACATCCAAACAGGGGGGGGGGGGGGGGGACAAAGTTTCCATTCACTTGGGAGTATTTCTAGTGAAAACACTATGCAATTAATTCACATCTCCCTAGTCAAGCATTTCTCTCAGCCCCAAAACATATAGCATGAAAATAAGCAGATATAAGCAGTCTCTTAATAATTAAAGTCTTATCTGTTTATCAGCTGTAGAGTAAGCTTCTCTACTCTCCTGGAACCGCACCCGTGCGTGCACAGAAAATATCAGCGTCCAGGTTTAGAAGTCTTATTTGGTTCTTGGAGGGAAAATCTTCTCAGTTCCTGGTTAAGCTCCCTTCACTCAGGGTTTGTCAGCTTCAGGTTTAGTAGTTTTCCCTGTGTCTTGAAATCAGCTCTGCTGTGTTTTCTGACAGAGCTCAAGACATGTGATGCCTCCAAAGGTCAGCTCAAAAGTGAGCTAAGGAGTCACTTCCTGTCTCAAAGGCAGGCCTTTGTAAGCAATCTTATCAGGCAGGTGGTGTTTAGTAATTAACTACCACACTGCTAGATTAAAGGCACATTACTGAACAGGGATAAGTCCCCTGTTACAGTCCTACAATGAAGGTTTAATTTAATAATGGTAACTGCTTTTGGTGCTTGAATATCCTTTATGCCACCTATATGCATTTATATTGTTTGTATTTTTCTAGTACTGTTGGGTCATGTATTGTATTTTTTATGTAGTTTGTCCCCTGTTACATACCTCCCCAGTTTGTGGGAAGCTCGGGCTTACCACGGCCAAAGCCCATCCTTCCACTCTCATTCTAGATATCTCTGTGACTTGAATGAGAGTGGATGGAGGAAGAGAACCCTCTGTCCCGCTGGGATTGGAGCCCTTTCTCCAGTTTATTTTTGTCTCCTCCCGAAGATGCTTGAGATCAGCACTCCTCAGTCGCTCTAGGAGGACTTTTTCCACATAAAGTCTTTTTATCGCGTGCGCGGTCTTGAGATTTCTGTTGTGTCGGGCACTCCTCTTTTTGTAGACAAAGTGTATGGCAACAGTTGTAGAGCAGTTAGGACTAGCCCTTAGAGTTTTCTGCTCTTGAAGTGGTCTTTCTGCAGCTTCTCCACACCACGGAGTCGCCAGTTCAGCTTCAGCTAAGGATTCTTCTGGCTTTGATTCTGCACTCCTACCTCTGTTTGTTGCCTGTTGGGCAGCTGTAGGTTTGGCTAGTGCTTTCTTTGGTGGCTCAAACTTCGTAATTTTGTTTTGAAGTTGCATGGAGTCCCCAACTCTCACTGTACCCTTGTCCTTACGGGCATTAGTTACTGTGGGATACTGGTGCTTGGGCAGAGCCAATACCTTTTTCCGTATTGGAGGAATCTGTATCAGAGTCTCCTTCATATTCTGGAGCTCTGTAATTTTTGTCGTCAAGGTTGCCGCTGCGTCTGTTTTCTCCTTGGTGTACTGACTCAAGGGAATGGAACAGTCTCTCTGTCTCTCCAGCTCTTGCTCCAGTTTCTGAGCCTTCTCACACTCCCTCTCATACAGAGTCACCTGGTATCGAAGCTCCGCTTCCAACGATGCTCTGAAGACATGCAGCGTGGCCTTTAGCTCCTCATACTGCTCTGTGGGGACGTACTGGGTATTCAGACGTTCCTGCAGCGCTTGTACCTCTTTAGCAGCCTGCAGTTTTTCTTCCTGTAGCGTTTGCTGCTTCTCCTCAGCATACTGGAGGTGTGTACGCAGACCTTGCAGTTGGTTCTGCAGTCGGTGCTCTGCGTCAAACTTTTCCATGACTTCTTCTGTTAACTGAAAATTTTCTTCTTTCAGTTTTAAGTTCTCTTTTTTATCTTGAATTTTCTCCTTTTTCAGTCTCTGTATTCTTCAGGGCCTCTTTGCAGTCCTCCTTCCATTTACGCACATCTGCTTTTAGAATGACAATCTCCTGGCGTGAGACTTCCTTCTCTAGGTTGAAGATCTGAAGCTCCTTCTGAGAGACTTGGAGATCTGTTTCAAGATTACCAATAATTTCTTTAGCAATGTCCAGCTCCTCAGTGAGACTGTGTAGTTCCTTTCTGGAAACTTCCAGGTCTGTGCGGCAGCTGTTGGTCTCATGATGTGAGGCATCCAGTGCTCTGCGGAGTGTCTGAACCTCTTTCTGAGATACGTCCACTTCTATCCGGACACTGTTGACCTCCTGTTGTGAGGCATTCAGCTCTATACGAAGAGTGTGAACCTCTTGCTGGAAGACTGTCATCTGCTTCAGTGCCTCCTTATACTTCCGCTTTAGCGTAGCCACCATTTTATCAGATTGGCTCTGCTTTTCATCCATGGCAGAAATAGTAGCATTTGCAGTATCTAGCTCAGTCTTGAGATCGTCCAATTCTGTTCCAGATTCAGAGTACATTGTGAGCACCGCCATCTGTAACTTAGCATTATCTGCTCTCTCAAGTTTCAATTGTTCTTGAAGTCACAGTCACGCCTGGCAATTTTCAGGGCATCTTCAGGGCTGGTCAAGGGATCGTCACTCACTGGTTCCGGCTCCGCTTCCCTGGGATGACTGGTTGAGGGTTCCTCACTGTTGGCACCGTAGAGACACTTCTTTGGGGTACACGACTTCTGCCTTGGGCCCTCGGTAAGTGAAGAACCGCTTTTCTTTTTCTTTTTCTTCCTTTTTGATTTGGATGACACCGTCCCTTCAGGGATACTGGGGTCTCCATCTTCATTTGAAGTTTTAGCAGCGTCACTGGATCCACCCGGCTTTTCTTGCAACTGTAATAGCTGACGGAAATATTCGGTGATCCACTGCTCCCGCTCTGTCTCCTGCTGATCATATTCGTCATCAAAGGGAGCGGTCTTTTCTGTTCGTGCCGAGTTCAGGCACCCCCTCCATTCTTGGGGTGTTTTGTGGGTGTGACTCTGTTCGGGTTCCCTGTAAGAGATGTCTTCCTCTTTATTGGACTGGAAGGGCCACTCTTCAGTGGGGTAAGGTTCATTACAGGAACGCTGCATCTTGTCCTCCATTTTTAGGCTATCAGGTGTAATTTTCTTCCTGACCTCAGGAGGCGCTATTGCAGCTGTTGCCACTGTATTTGCTGGAACCCCCAATTGTGGTAGTCCTACAGATGGGCATATTTTGCGTGTAGAGGTCGTAGCTCTCACAGGCATCTCTGTAGAATATCTGTTTCTTGGATAAGTTTTACAATATCAGCAGTGCTGTGCATGCATTTTCTCTTATCAGGTACACAAGATGTGCAGTCGCTAGGTAAAAAAAGTCTATTTGCTTTACACCATTTTCTTGCTAGGTGCAATTCCTCCGCTTCAGCAACAGAATTTGGTTTTCTGTCTGAGTTCAGTAATTTTCAGTCTCATCTTTGGGTATTATGGCATTCACACTTCACACTTTGGGTATCTGTTTTTCTCCCAAGATATACAGTATATAGGCAGATTTTATTTTACTTGCAGAAAAACATTCTTTGCAGTGGACTATTTCTTTCATTCCCGGCAGGGTGACTCAACACTCAGCAATTGGCTTTGAAATACCTTTTCCCCTTATAGGGCAATTTTACACTCAGCATTTGTTTGCTAAAAATTCCCCTGCTTCAGCACAGTCTTTGTATCAATTTTCACACTTTTCTGCATATACTCCATTCACAGCTGGTAGCCCTATGCGGTGTGGCATCCTTTATTTTCAAAATCAGTACCCCTCATGGGTTACCATCTGTATTCACTGCTTCAGCGAAACTTTTGAAAACAACAAACACCTATCCCTTTTTAAGGGCTGACTCACTTCTTGAACCCTGACTATAGCTAGAAGGCAAAATCCCTATTTCAATGACCGTATTACACTTTGTGGTAGGCAATTAAAGGTTTACCTGCTTCAGCAGTCTCTTGGGATTGGGGAAAAGAGTCCATCTGTGGTTTTTGTAAGTTTCAGTGCAGTGTAAGTTTCAGTCGTGTGTATCATTTTAACTCTGCCTCTGCTGCATGAGAGGTTTTTTTTTTTCCACGTTGTTTAGACTGTTTATAGGCAAAAAGCATAACAAAAAAAATTCACATAAAAATCTCCGGTCCTTTTTAACTTCAAAGACACCTCTTATCCCACTTCTGACACCATATGTAGATGGAACATTCACAGAGGTACACAATTAGGAGGCTTTTATAAGGTGAAATTATAATAAGGCTTTATTGTGCCTTTTCCTTTTTATCAGGAAAACATCCAAACAAGGGGGGGGGAACAAAGCTTCCATTCACTTGGGAGTATTTCTAGTGAAAACACTATGCAATTAATTCACATCTCCCTAGTCAAGCATTTATCTCAGCCCCAAAACATATAGCATGACAATAAGCAGATATAAGCAGTCTCTTAATAATTAAAGTCTTATCTGTTTATCAGCTGTAGAGTAAGCTTCTCTGCTCTCCTGGAACCGCACCCGTGCGTGCACAGAAAATATCAGCGTCCAGGTTTAGAAGTCTTATTTGGTTCTTGGAGGGAAAATCTTCTCAGTTCCTGGTTCAGCTCCCTTCACTCAGGGTTTGTCAGCTTCAGGTTTAGTAGTTTTGCCTGTGTCTTGAAATCAGCTCTGCTGTGTTTTCTGACAGAGCTCAAGACATGTGATGCCTCCAAAGGTCAGCTCAAAAGTGAGCTAATGAGTCACTTCCTGTCTCAAAGGCAGGCTTTTCTAAGCAATCTAATCAGGCAGGTGGTGTTTAGTAATTAACTACCACACTGCTAGATTAAAGGCACATTACTGAACAGGGATAAGTCCCCTGTTACAGTCCTACAATGAAGGTTTAATTTAATAATGGTAACTGCTTTTGGTGCTTGAATATCCTTTATGCCACCTATATGCATTTATATTGTTTGTATTTTTCTAGTACTGTTGGGTCATGTATTGTATTTTTTATGTAGTTTGTTTAGTGACAGGCAGATGAGCATGGTTTTACAATGAGTGTATATTGCTTTAATCACTAATTAATTTTTAATTGGTAAGTGTATTTAATAGTAGCCATGGGCATCGTGCTAGTAGCCCTTGAGGAAGTAGAATAAGTTCTACTAAACGAGTAGGGTGGGTGTTATCTGTCACACTTTGGACTGCACAGAGGTTTTGCATGATTAGCTGGTCGCAGTTTACAGGGAGTATCCGTGCAAGTGGAGAAGTTCATGTCACTTTAAGCACACGGACACATGCGCGCGGGCGCGCCACCTACGGTCGGGCAGAGAGGAGGAGCAGAAGGAGGGGGATTAGCTACACTCGCTTCCAGCGTAGGCACCCCAGAGAGACTGCTTCCCCCACAGGCACATCCCCGTGTGTGATAGAAGGGAGATCCGGGCGAGTGAGCCAGCGCTGCAGAGTGTTAATTCTGTTTGAACATCATCCCTCGGATATTAACATTGTACCACCACCGCTTGTGATCACCCTGCTTCTTGTAAGTAGGGTTTTGATTTTACATCTCCGGATGATCAGCTGATCACTATTACCCACTGCGGCCAATGTTAATGTCAAAGTTCATTATATATTTTAATAAATACGTTTAGTCTGTCACCAAGAGTCTGTTTAAATGTTTTATGTATAGTATAGACTGTCATTACCCAGCAGTGTTACGCTATGATCTGTTCTGTTTGTCTTTTTTCTCGTTCCACGGCTTGAAAGCATCCATGCAGTTTTTCTGAGGATTACAGGACTTGCCACATTGGACGTTTATTTGACGCGAAACGTACGTCGGTGGGCGCTCCCCTGTGACGTCAGCACGCGTACTGGTGCGGCGACGTCTGTCAGACAGCGCGGAATATAGCCGCTGTCTGCACTCTGAGTTCCACCCGGCATTCATATACTAGGCGGTGTTCATGAATACACCATGCCGGGTGGGGACTGTACAGATGCCGCCACTCAGGAGCGGGAATAAAAGCTCCGAAAGTGCAGCAACTCTGATACCCCTGTAACACTGGAGCGTATCACTGAGTGGCTGCAAGACACCACTGATACCACATTAAGTTGTCTATATCAAACAGACGGGGCTCACTTGCCCCAGAGACTTGGTGGATGTTGAAGGGCATAAACACTTATAAAAATATACTTTGCCTATCCACAGTCATTACATCGACTGAACTAGCTGGGCAACTATTAAGCCCAAACAACAACCACATTCATATACCTAGATCTGCAGATATAGAGTAACTTTATCAAAGGCAGCTGTAGAACATTGAGTTAAACATTTTCACTGTCAGAGATATATCAGCTAGCCTGTCTTCAAGATTACTTGCTACCTTCATAGGGGGCACGAGCATTAACTCACCTCACTATTTATCTGGTGGGCTAATCAAATTGTGCTCATTTGAGGCTATAAGAACCCAGAAATATACTACTAACAGTGGGATAGAAACAGTGCATATATTTGCGGCTCCCACTGTTCAGCCTCTTCTCTTCCCCTCAGCTACATAGTAGCCTCCCTTTTAGATATTTTACTACACCCTGTGTTGCCTTGAAGGATATACACAATTAACCCCCTGTTGGTTTCTGTGACCAGCAGAGCGCAGCTAGGTCACACTGATTGAAACCTTTTATGTGGGTTTGACCCGCAATACCTTAGCGACATACAGATATCACTCTGTATATAGTCACAGAACCACAGGTTATTCAGATGTGGCATGAAAGCAGTTTGACTGTTACTATACTCGAGTGACACACACCAGACTTTTTCTAACATTATAGATAGACCACACTGAGGCACCATATTAGTTTTGCACTTTATTAATAATTCTTTCTTCTATATGGTACCAGACATTCCTAACCATTCTCCTTCAAGTACTACCTCTATTAATTTATAAATAGACCTAGGGGCAATTCGTTTAATGCGTTTTTAATGGTGTTGAGTGTTTATGTACTTCACTTACTTTACCCATATACACTAATAAAGGTTCATTCTTTTAATTTATCTGTACCTATCACCGTATGAGTGCTTGTTCAAAAGGGGTTCTCTCACTTGCCTAGGCAAGTGTTCTTCTTGTGTTCTATGACTCTCTCACCCCTGGCACCTAATCATCGACAGTAGCTAGAGCTCACAACCCTTCCCCCTCTCACTCCCTATTAGTACATCTCCGGATGATCAGCTGATCACTATTACCCACTACGGCCAATGTTAATGTCAAAGTTCATTATATATTTTAATAAATACATTTTAGTCTGTCACCAAGAGTCTGTTTAAATGTTTTATGTATAGTATAGACTGTCATTACCCAGCAGTGTTACGCTATGATCTGTTCTGTTTGTCTTTTTTCTCGTTCCACGGCTTGAAAGCATCCATGCAGTTTTTCTGAGGATTACAGGACTTGCCACATTGGACGTTTATTTGGCGCCAGGTTTATTTTTGTTTAAAGTCTGTTTCTGTCTGTACTAGGCCGTAGTTATCAGGCAGCCTAACCTTTATGTAAAGGATGTAATATTATCACTATTTGTTTTAATCACTGATTAGTTGTAGGTACTTTAGCGCTTTAGTCACAATTTTTCTTTTTTTATGCTGGTTAGATAATGTTTTATTTTTAATGGGAAAATTATCTATTATCCAGATCTGTATAATAGGGGATTTGCTCATTATGGTACTTTATGTGTTGGGGAGGGGGGGTTATAGAGGGGGTGGGTAGTAGGTTGCCTGTTCATTGTTATTGGGGTTATTGCTCCCATTGAGGGCATATGTAACCACACTGGCAATCAATGGGTGTATTGGCTAGTATTGTGTTTTAATGTTTATTGGGGGTAGAGGGTATGGTTGAAAGTGGTATTTGGCCTGTGGTGGGTGTTTATGCCTACCGGGTGGGTAGCAGGAGGGTTGACCCCTTGATTACCTTAGAGGTAGTAACCGCTAAGTTAATGATGGGGTTAACTTCTCTAGAGACCTCCCGGTAGGCATAAATTCCTACCACATGCCAAATACTACCTTCACCCACACCCTCTACCCCCAATAAACCGGGCACTGGTATTTAACCCCTCCATTACCTTAGCGCTTAGCCCCTAAGGTAATGAAGCTGCCTGTAAATGTATTTTTATCACATTGGATGGAAGCAGAAGGTCTCCAGAGCTGATATTAATGCGTGCCAGCTCCGGAGACACCTTCAATCAGATGCAGTAAAAATACATTTTTTCTTCTAAGTTCTACCGCAAATCCCATCCCGCCACCCTTGAGGTGGTGAAAGGAAATCTGTGAGTTGTTTGCAAGTTTTCAGGCTCGATAATATAGTCTGAGCTACCAGAATAGCTCAATATCTCAAGAAATGCGAGTTTGAGTTGTTTTTGAGCTCCCGCTGGTGTGTCTGAGCGGGAGCGCTACCGCTAGAGGAGAAGCACTTCTTGGACGATTTTGGCATGCTATCAAAACTTTATGAATAGCTACACATGCCAAATCATTCAATACGTGCTCAAAATACTTGATGACTTGGTTATCAAAGTTACTAGAATAGGCCCCGGTGTGCGGAAGTGAAATCTTCCATCCTACAATGCGACAGCGTTCTCGTCAAGGAAGGGTTCTCTGCCACGTCGCCATATTGGGGAGGAAGAAGAAGAAACATATTGGTGAGTGCCATACAAATCTTTGACTTTCAAATTGTGTGTGTATAATACAGTATATTTATATATATAATATATATATTTTATCATTTTATAAATAAATTATGTTTTGGTGGCACTGGCGATCAAAGACTATAATATTGCCATACCAACTTGGTATAGGGATAAAGTGAACTGTTATCATCTATTCCAGAACCACTGAAGGAAGCAGTCATCAGACCAATTCTAAAAAAGCCTTCATTAAACCTGGATTGCATGGCGAATTACAGGCCTGTATCAAACCTTCCTTTCCAAGGAAGGTTATAGAGAAAGTGGAGACAAGCCAACTGGAAAGCTGTCTATCAAGCCATGAAATTTATGAACCATTCCAGTCAGAATTAAGACGACGGGATAGTACTGAAACAGTTATGGTTCGTGTGCTAAATGATATCGTTATGGCAAGAGACAGAAGTGACTGTTCGATATTAGCACTCTTTGATCTATACAGCATTTGATACTGTGGACCATGGGATCTTAATAGAGCGCCTGAAGAATTTCTGTGGACTGGTGGGCACAGTTCTCAGCTGGTTCAGATCCTTTCTCACTGGCTGGTCACAGAGAGTATCTTGTGTAGTGTACCCCTTTGCACCTATGCCCAATTTATGTGGAGTGTCTATCTCCTAGGTTGCTCGCAGTGTACATGCTGCCCCTAGGTGACATAATCAGACTGCATGGCCTGGGTTATAACTGCTATGCAGATGACACTCACTTGTCCTTTGCACCAGGCACAAGTGCTTGTGGTGGATGCTCACCATTGGAAGACAACAAGACTGCAGTTAGGGTTAACACACTGACTTTAAGCTTGAGGGATCCGAGCTGCCAAACTCTGTCCATGTGCGGAATCTTGGTGTTGTCCTTGACTGCGACTTGACCCTTAAAAATCAGGTGTCAGTCGTAATTAAATCATCATTCTTCATCTAAAGAACATAGCCAGGATTAAGCACTTGATCACCACAGAGGATTTTACTACACTTGTCCATGATTGTGTCCCCACGCCTAGACTACTGCAATAACCTTCCGGAAAAAGAGCTGCACCGCCTGCAGCTGGTGCATAATGCTGGGCCAGGTTGTTAAATAACCAGACCCGTCCTTGCCACATGACACCTGTTCTCCATTCTCTGCACTGGCTGCTTGTGAAATGATGAGTTTAAGTGACCACGGTTCCAGCTATCTGAAAGAGCCTATAGTTCTGTACACTCCCATTTGCTCACTTTGATATGCAGATGAAGGACTCCAGAATAGTTTCCAGAATATCCTTAACTTCTTTTGGGGCTCAAACTTTTAGCTACACTGCTTCCACTCTCTGGAACAGTCTGCCTTATACATTTTGAGTGGCCCCTTATTTGGAAATCTATTAAAAACAGGCTCAACCAGTCTGTTTAACAGGCATTTAATTAATGAACCACAACCTGTCAGGCATTTAATAACTACGGTACCGTCCCATCCTGTATTGTATCTTTCCTTGTGTTTGGTCTTGTTTATAACCTTAAATGTTTTCTTCATTTGTTTTTGTTTTTGTAACTGTGAAATACTTTGCGTCCCATTGGGAGAAAAGCACAATATAAATAAAGTTATTATTATTATTATTATTATTATTAGCTTACATCTGCTGTCGAAGTTGGTTCAAAGGATCAAAAGAAGCCGGGAGCAGAGGCAAATGATTTTGTTTGAAGACGTGTTCAAGTAAGTAAATAACATTGATATTTAATGTTTATCTGGAACTTGGAATGAAGAAACTGAAAGTTGTAAACCAGCAGCTGCACATTTCCCAAATGCCTAGTAACTGAGGTGTCTTAGGCTGCATCCATAGAAGGACAAGCAGCGCTGAGCCGCGCGCACGCCCCGCGCTGAGCTCCGGCATCCTCAATGAGGATGTCTTTAGAGGGGGCTCACGCGAGCGTCCGCAGGCGTGCTCAGGAGTTGGATTTTTCAGCCGACAGCCAAAGCTGTTTTTCAGCGCAAAGCGAAGTAGTGTCAACATCACTGCGCCGTGACATCGGCGCCGTGACGTTGATGTCGGTGCGTCGCGGGCTGCTGGCCCAGCGACGTCACTGCCCCGCCTCCCCCCGCTTCCCGATCGCTGGCTCGCCTGCATGTGCATGAAATCGCTCGTGCTTGATCAGGTGAGCATCAGCGTCCGCACGGCTCAGCGCTGCTCCACCTTCTATGGACGCAGCCTTATGTGTAGTCGGAGAGAGGGAAAGTGAAGTCCCTATAATTGCACCTCATAGAATAACATTTTGAAGGTTTGTTTTTGTGACAGAATCAGATTACCATAATTAACATACGTATCAACAAAGCTACTTTCCCAGCCATTTTTACCCATTATTGGTCATTGTGGCAGGGCGGCCTGTAGGCAAAGTCAGACAATAGTCCACACATGCAGTTTCAGGGTAAACCAAATGTTGAGTCGTTTTATTTCTCCACAATACAATTAAAAATTTGAGCACACTGTCCCTTTAAGGCAAAACAAAACTCAAAAAAAGAATGCCTACTCGCCATAGGGAGATCTTACTAAACATTCCAGTCCCTATCTATCAGGCTTGCTGGCTTTTTCTAGTTCCCAACCCATAAACATATACCACAATAGTTATGGAACAATATTAAAATCCTTATTGTATCTTTGTATGGGAATCTCTGTCCCTAGATAGGAGCTTGCACAGGACAGCTCTGTAGTCTGAGTCAGCCACATACTACAAGCAGTAGCCTCCTTATCAAGCTGGTTGTCAGCTGTCTCAGCTTACTTCCTGATTGCCCAAGTATTCTTACTGGGTTAATCTTCTGAGTGCTGGATGAAGTTCTCAGATATATGCTTCCCAGGCATAATTATCAGTACCTGACTTCACGCTGTCAAGTCATATGATGTAGCACATCTACTGTATGTGACACACGTCCTTTTTGTGTCTTAGACCCAAGTTTCAAAGTTACACGGCAGTCTCTTTGGAGAGCAGATTTATTATCCTTTCAGCAGCACTGAGTACAAAATACTATATAAAATGATAAAATAAAAACAATGAATTTAATAAATCAGTGCTAAGCAGTGGACATATTAATGGATAGATAAGTTAAGCACACAGGGTCCTATTTATTAAGCAATGCTATTCAATGAGATGTGCTGGAAAACACTTTGCTGTCCATTTAAGTTAATTACATTATATAATTCAATTAAACTTTCACACTTCAATATGCATTTGACACCAGAGGATCACGTTTTCATAAACCTATTATAACCATTTGGGGATTATTAGTTTTAATGCCAATTAAATAAATAGCATGTAATTCCACTTTCACACAAGAATTGTTTTGAGATTATTATGTGATAATATTATAAACTAGGGTTTGTGAGAATACAATTTCCTTTCATTGGTATATATATATTTTTTTAAATGTAGGCTTATGTTCTTTATGTACAGTTTTATGTTTAAAGATTGTATATAAAGTAAAGGTTGGCTGCTATGGAAACTTTATTGAAATGTATGGAAAGATTTATATTTAGGGAATAGCAACTGAATATTTATTTGGAAGTTACTAAGACATTTATCTAATTGTGTTATTGAGAAGAAGAAAAATGTTTTATGTGTTGTTTCATAATATTAAAACAGAAATAGAGAAAGCAATGTAATAGATGGCGTATGAAATCTTCAGGGACTGATCTTGAATAGCAAAGAATGAGCCAGAATTAACTAGTCAAACAGTGGGACTTCTTCCGAAGAGAAAGAGGGCTACGGAAACATAATGTCCTATAATCTGTGACTCTTTCCTGTAATACAGAAGTCCACAATCGGACAGGAGATACAAAGCAGCGTGGCTGGAACTGCAGACAAACATGAACTTTTGCTCAGCAACTTCCTGTAGGTAGTGCTGCCTTAAATAGGAGGCTGCTAGGAACACTGGAGATAAACTGGGACCCACAATAGGAGATTATGGGACCTATGCACTAAGCAGTGATAAGCCACTAATCATCGCCTTATCGCCAAAAAAGCCTACAGCGATTCAGTAAACCCTGATTAGTCGGTGATAAGAGACCTTTTCTGCAATTTTTTTTGCCTCATTCTCTCCAGTCTCGATTACTGTAACCTCCTGCTGTCCGGCCTTCCAGCCTCTCACCTGTCTCCCCTACAATCTATCCTAAACGCTGCTGCCAGAATCACTCTACTCTTTCCTAAATCCGTCTCAGTGTCTCCCTTGCTGAAATCCCTCTCCTGGCTTCCTATCAAATCCCATTTCACACTCTCAATTCTCCTCCTCACTTTTAAAGCTTTACACTCTTCTGCTCCTCCTTATATCTCAGCCCTAATTTCTTGCTATACACCATACCGATGCATGGGTTCTGCTCAAGGATTTCTTGTCTCTACCCCTTTTGTATCTGAAGCCCTCTTCTACCTTAAACCTTTCTCACTGATTACCCCACGCCTCTGGAATGCCCTTCCCCTCAATATCTGACTAGCACCCTCTATCCACCTTTATGACCCACCTTAAAACACACCTGCTTAACGAAGCACATGAGTAGCTCCGTGGCTGAAACTTTACACTTCATACAGAAACCTTGGCCCCTTGCAGACGCACTTACCAGAATGCCCTCCTACTGTCTCTGTATGTTCTTCTACCTACCAATTATATTGTAAGCTCTTCGGAGCAGGGACTCCTCTTCCGAAATGTTACTTTTATGTCTTAAGCACTTCTTCCCATCATGTGTTATTTGTATTATTTGTTATTTATATGATTGTCACGTTTATTACTGCTGTGAAGTGCTACAGTATGTACATTAATGGCGCTATATAACTAAAGTCATTCATATATACATACAGCACTGGGTCCGAGGGAAAATGAATCATATAAAAGGAGAGTGTCTCTTTATGTAGTATCCTTCTGGATAGCAGCAAGGGTATGGTTTCAAGAGTCATGGTCCTGGGACCAGAGGACTTCCATCAATAGCCTTCACAGCCAGCAGAATATTTTTCATCCAGAGACGGATGGAATGGTGTCCTGCAAAGGGGTGGTCGATGAAATTCCTTGTGGCTCTAGAATCCACAGAAGCCTGGTGGAAATTGAAGCTGGTTTCCTAGAAAGTGAACCCGGCAGGAGGAGCTGTGCAGGTTGTGCTGGTGGAGGAATAATGGATATTTTCAGAGAATATTCTGCTAATTTCTCTAGGTGCGGCGATCCCATTTTGTTAGAACAGTTTCGGGCAAAGTGACCTTTCAGTTCAAAGTACAGGCCCAGCCACACGGATCATCTCCTAGTTTCCTCCTGCTCTGATAATTTTGTACTTTCCAACTGCATGGGATCCACATCTGGAAGAGGAGCAGTTAGGGGAGGCTTGAAACAGGGGGCTAACAGAATAGTATAAGTTCATGAAGCACGATTCTACTCAATTTGCCGTTCTTGTATCCGAAGGTCATCCTGATACATACTGTAGTGCAATGAGTTCCTAAAGGTATTTAGGGGTGTCCCAACAGGTCAATTTATCCTTTAAATTCTCAGAAAGTCCCTGCAAGAATGCTACCACCACAACTTCACTGTTACACTTTGTTTCAGCAGCAAGGGTACAGAATTCTATCACAAACTGTCACACTGTACGTGTTCCCTGCTAAATGTGAAGGAGCTATGAGCAAGCTGAGGACACCGGACCTGGGGCATCAAATACCTTTTTGAATGCCTGTAAGAAGGCCAGAGAGTCATTAATGAGCATAGAGTACCTCTCCCATAGAGGAGAAGCCCATGATAAGGCATCACCCAAAGCAAATATTTTATGTATGCTACCCTGCCTTGGTGGGTCCAAAACATGGAGGGCTGGAGTTTAAACTGAATAGAACATTGATTAAAAGAACCTTTGCAAGTAGCACAATGCCCTCCATAACGATGAGGCGCTGGGATCCGTGGTTCTCTAAGCATCTGGAGTTATGGATCTGGTGCAGGGTGTGCTGCCAGTGTGGGTGGCGTGGGGTAGAACCCACTTGAAGGGTGTCCACCTGGGTGGTAATGGTCTGAAGAGCACTGGCTGTGAGCGTCAATTGTTGATCTTGGTGAGCGAGATGTTTCTCGTGATCTCTCAGTAGATGTCCCTGTAGAGAAATGGCCCTCCCTACCTCAGCGGGTCCATGTGTGGGCCAAGCAGAATGTAATGGTGCTCGTCTAAGATCAGAATATTTACCTACAAGAGCCAGGGGACAGAGACTTGTTTAGAGTAATCTCGTAGTTGAGATGCAGGCAGAGGGTCAAGGCAGGCGGCAAGGTGCAAGGTCGTGTTACAGTCTGAGGTCAAGGCAGACGACAAGATGCAAGGTTGAGGTCACAAGCAGAGGTCGGCAACAGTGAATCCCCAGACAAGAGGACAGGAGATACAAAGTAACGTGGCTTGAACTGGAGACAAATAAGAACCCTTGCCCGGCAACATTCTATAGGAAGTGCAGCCTTAAGTAGGAGGCTGCCAGGAATCAAGGTGGCCGCAACGGCCACCTAAGGACAAGAGCCAGGAAAACCCTGGCTGGATCCAGCAAAACACCTGTGGGCTATGCTGCACTCATTTAAAGAAGAGGAGGCAGTGCATACTAGACTCCATTCCATGTCAGACCCCCTATAAGACTTCCTATCAGGAGAGTGTTTCACTTGAAAAAGCAGTTGTGTCTAAAATACAATTGGCGATAAGAAATTAGAAGGATTTAAAAATTATCCTAGTGAGTGGTGGAGATGTGAACCAAAAAAAAAATGGGTGAGCCCAATTTGCTGTGTAACATGTTGGCATTCTACTGCTGTATTTAACTGATGCAAAAATGGGAGGGGTTTGCAAGTTCAGGCTGTATTTAGACAAGCAAGTCCGTTTTTTGGTTACGTGTTTCACACACATATCATGTGCAACACATTCATAAATCTTTATATTGACCTGTATATTAATGCAAGACATTTGCCACATACCTGTGGGGAGTTATTCAATATTCGTCAGAGCGGTTCATGGGGCTTTATGACTTTAATGGTTCTGAATTAAGTAGAAATAACCGTGTTAGTCCAGTTGCGATAGTGCAGAGTAAATGGGCACTTCAGTATTAGGTGATACCTTTTTATTTGGACTCACTGATTATTTTAAGACAAGCTTTCAACAGTTTTCCTCTTTCTTCGTCAGATCAGCAATACTGATTTACAAATATTCCAGGAGTTTAACACAAATGTAAAAAAAAATAGGGCATTTCAGCGAAAAACATTCCAATTGGTTACTTTGGCAGATATAGAATATGCCCCATTGTCTCAGTGTCAGTTGAATAGTTCCCCTTATTTTGTTCCTCCACAAACAATGATGTCAATGCATGAAAAAATTTAGCTTCTGGGCAATTGTTACTGTGTTTTAAACCTATGGAACTGGATACAATTCCTCAGGAGCATTAGTTAAATCGACTTTTATTTAATTTGTTTTTGTTTAAATGCTTAGATAAGATCTCTCGGTTGTAGGGTTTCCTGAAAAAAACATTTCTGCCCTGACATTGGTAATATAACCAGTTTAACAGTGACATTTACGCTCCAGGGCTCAGAGTATAGTATAGTATAGCTTTAGGAGAAAGGAACAGGAGGTCAAAGGTTAAGTCCTAACATTTTTTGCTACGTGTAGTGTAGAATCAAGTGGAATAACTCTTACTATTTTGGTAATCTTCTAACCTCTGTAAGTAAGAATTTGGAGTAAAAGCCCCAAAGCCTTTATATGTGTGATTGCATCCTTAGCCGGTGCCTGTTCAGTAATGTAAATGGCATAAGCAATCATTTGTAATTTGGACAACTTTCTCCTGAGAACCCATTGATTATGCCAACAAATCTATCACTATTCACTAGATTCACTAAATCTATCTATTACCTTCTATGCCCTCTCCATGGCCACTCTCTTACCAGGACGGCCTAGCTTTGTCTAGATTGTTTCCAAGCAAAATATGTGAGGAACATTATCAAAAAAATTGGATTGTCTTTATTCCATGTACAGTAATTTATTTTGTGGCTAACTTGGTTTCCCTGTAACGACAACTCAAATTACAAAGTGCATACAGTAGAGGCAACGATTATTCTAACACTTGCTTTAAACTAGGCAGGTTACATGCTGGGTATGTGCTGGGTATGTTCTGGGCTAGTTTGAGGCACGTTAAAGGCATTTCTGCATTGACTAACGACCCATAGGATTAACACAGCAGGGATCCCTGGCAGTCCAATTCAGTTTGAATGGGACTGCCAGGGACCCCCGCTGTTAATCTGATAGGCCATTAATCAATGCAGAAATGCTGGGGCTAGTTTAAGAAAAGTTTAAGGCATGTATTCAGAATGTACCTGGGTGTACCTTGGTCTTTTGGGGAATTGCCACTGGTTTTTGTTAGAATAATCGCTGCCTCTACTGTATATTCAAATATTGTTACCTTCCCAATTTTAATTTTAAGCTATTTCCTGCCTGCAGATTGTATAAACACTCACCATTCTCCTCGCAAATCTTATAAACGCTGAGATAATTATCTAGTCATCTGTTATTCGATACAGTATGTTATACTGTAGTCACCTACTGAGCAGTTGAAGTTTATACCGTAACTTTACGCAATGCCAAGATGAACACAGATTCCATTAACGGCATTTGATCTTTGACCCATCCAGGCCTCTTCTGGGACCACACGCTACCAATGTCACATTTATCATATTATGTATTTTCATCCTGAGTCCTGACAAACTATTTAATCGTCTTTCATTTGCGATATTTATAATTACTTCTTCTACAAGTCAAGGTTGACTGCACTAAAGTTTTCTACGCCTATGATAATTTGCATTACCCCCCACCCACTTACTTCAAACTTAAAATCTTACTACTCTACTGTACATGCCAAAATCTAAAACACAAGGTCCAATGGGCACAAAGTGTGTACTACTAAATACATCAAAATATATGTATATGGAGGCGCATGCGCGGCGGCTGGCTGAATGGGAGCTTGAGGAGCGGCTCTGCTCTAGCCGGCACTTTAATAGCTAATAAAAACATTTCACACAGCCCGACAGCAGCCCCACGATGGAGCAAAAGTTTGCGGAAATAGCAGGGATGGCTAAAAGACCAAAAGCGAGGAAAGCGGCATCTCCCCATGTGCAGTATTTTCGAAAAGCAGATTTGGCGCGGGAGGAGATCCCCGAGATGCCGGCGCAACATGGCGGCAGGGAATCTGAAGAAGAATCAGACGCGGCGGGGGAGAGACTAGAAACCCTCAGGGGATGACCCGAGACGATATGGGGGATTTCTGCAAGGAACTAAAATCTTTTTTCCATAAAGAACTTGCGGATCTCAGGAAGGATATCACGGGCATAGGTGAGCGCACGGCTTCGTTGGAGAAGAGGATGGACACTGCGGATAAATCCCAACAATCCACTGACCGGAGGGTCGCACAGTTATCCAATGCGGTCTCGGAGCTGCTGGATAAGCAGGAAGACTCCGAGAACCGCGACCGGTGAAACAATATACGAGTGCGGGGGGTACCGGAGTCGGTGGCAGACGTGGAGGATTTCATGTCAAAATGGCTGACAAGTCTTATGCCAGACATGTCTGAACGAGACCTATTGCTGGATAGGTGCCACAGGGCACTCTGCTCAAAACCACAAAAAGACATAATTGCACATAGAGACATAATTGCATAGAGACATAATTGCACATAGAGACATAATTGCACATATGGAGTTTGAAGGGATCAGGCTTCAGATCTATCAGGATATCTCCCCCACGACGCTGGCAAAGAGGAGGGGATTGGCCCCATTTACCAAGATATTAAGAGACAATGGAGTCAAATATAGATGGATTTTCACATTTGGTCTCCTTGGCCGTGACTCTAAGACACCCAGACAAAGGAACGGTCTTACTGAGGAGACTGGAGCTAGGAGACAAAGCGGACACTAACCTGGATCCTGAAGCACGTCCTGCCGCGGAACCCGCCTGGAAGGAAGTGAGAGGGTCATCACGAGGAGCGTCGAAAGATACATCCCCCAGAAGTCCGCGAGAAGGACCCCTGGAAACTTAAAGAGACCAGTCTAGGACCTACTGTATACTGTGTAACCAACCTGCCTCTGTCCTCAAGGTGGCGCTATTCTCCTGCAGCGGTCAGGCATCCTCCCGCGAAGATGGAGCTCCCTGCTCTGGTGGCCATTTTGGTCGGCGGCAGGGTCGATTTGACTATGGGTCGGCCTGCGCATGCGCAGGAGCAGCCCAATAGCGGGAGGGGGGTGGAGCAACAAAATTGAACAGTGCACGGGAGAGGGGAGAGCAAGGAAAATGGAGGCATAAAGAGAGAGGAGACCCATAGAAAGCCGGGAGGGAGAATGGCAGGGTCCGCGGGGGCTCAGGTCAGGAGGATGGGGCACAGACTTGGACATAGCGTTAGGTAGTGTTAAATAGGGTTGACTAAGAAAAACATGCAGCGTAATTCATGTTATAGGGGAAAGGTTATAGGATGAAGGATACAGAGATAGGTTAAGAAGTTAAGTATTTAGGGTAAACAGAGAAGGTAGAGTTTTAAAAATAAATAAGAGATAGAGTTAGATAATAATAATAATAGCATGTTCTTGTATAGCGCTGCTAATTGTACGCAATTTTGCCGGCACATGTCCTTGCCCTGTAGAGCTTACAATCTATGTTTTTGGTGCCTGAGGCACCGGGAGATAAAGTGACTTGCCCAAGGTCACAAGGAGCCAACACCGGGAATTGAACCAGGCTCCCCTGCAGCAATCTCAGTCAGTGTCTTCACTCACTGAGCCACTCCTTCTCCCTCAAGATACAGAGTTAGATTTAGAAATAGAATTGGTTAAGGTTAGATATAAAGGAATATAAGGAATAAGATGAAGAGGCTGATGAAGAAATAGGGAATAAAGTATGGGGCCAAGGATATAGAAATAGGTTTAGACATAACCAGAAAACTGGATGTACTAAACAAACACAACAACAAAAAAACAAAAAAAAACAAAAACCCCAGACTCATATACAATCTCAAAGCAGAAATGCCTCTAACAGAACAAGTATCCTCAGGTTTCGGCGGGTCATGTTTCAATATTTCAATGTGTCAGAGGATGAGTGTGAAGTATTGTGGGATGTATGATGTATGTATGAGGTATGTATGTGTGTATGTATTTAGGATGTATGATGTATGATGATAATCATACGCGCATCGGACAGCCCGTCGTGGAGCACTTACGTGTAGCAGGCTACATCACACACGTTGCCAGCGCTACAGCTCCTTATCCTGGACGGGACATCCTGAGTGACGGCATCAGCGTGTATCTAACAACGGAGTCACACAGCATCAGCGTGCAGCGGGTCTTTTGTAAGGATATTACAGCCCTCCATCCGGTGAGACGATGCTGATCTGAGGGGAGAGAAAACCCAAGAACCCCTGGGGACAAGAATCCATCCCATCCCTAGCCCAGCTGAGTCCTGAGCGATTCCACGCTACTAGCTGTTGTGGTAACATGTCCATAACATGTCATGCCTGTTAATTATATTTTAATGTACGTGTAATACTCACCTGCTGAATGAATTTAATACAATTTTTATATATTACACTATGAGGTCTTGCGCTGTTCTCTCTTTTTGTTTTAAGATATATATTGGCTGGAAGCAATGTATGTTGACATCTGTGTATGGGACCAATAAAAAACTTATGTTATAAAAAAAAAATATATATGTATATGCTCTGTGATAATCAGCAAACTGACCAAATGTGATGTGCTTGTAAAAAACAAATAAAATATAAATACAAATAATCAAGCGCAAAAAGGGTGATTTGCGTTTTGCAGATTTTTTTAAATTATTATTACCAATACATTCAGCTGACAGATTTGTAGAATCCAATCCGTGGATTCAGCAATTCGTTGCCGGCTTTTTAAGAATCCGCCAACGAGTTGCTGAATCAACGGATTTTATCCAATGGCGGTTTTTGATGAATCCGCTCGGATCAAAACCGACCAAATCCGTTTGCGGATTTTCTACCACAAAACGGATTTTGGGGAGAAATTCGTTTCGTGGTAGAAAATCCGCACACGGATTTGGTTGAATGCGAGAAAATCTGGGAAACTGATTAGGGTGGATTCGCCCATCTGTAACCTTTACAGCACTTAGAGGGAAAAGCAGCCCGGCATCCATAGACCTTCAAATATTTCCACCTTTAAAACTATGATTTTACTAGTCGTAAACAGAGGAAGAATAAGTGAAGCAACATTTATTTAACTCAACAAGTACAGAATCATGGCTGGCTTTAGGCAGTGGGCGAGAGTCCCACTCTATTCCCTCTCCAGATGGGCCTGTTTTCTAACCCTCTCCTAAGATGAAATAAGTAAGGTCAAACATGTTTGATCAATAACGTTTCATACACACCAAATTATATCTAGTTCACCTTCTAAATACCTCAAATACTAAACAGCATGATGTTTTAAGTTTGATTTGTTCATGCCTGTTCTTATTCATTTGCAAAATATCTCCACCCTTCCCATTTCTTTATCTTCTGTACCCTGTCCCGTTCCTTAAATATATGAAAACATAAAAACATGTTGGAAAAAAAATAAAATATATATATATATATATAGTGACAAACAGCTTACTCCGGGGCTCCGCTGCTTGTCCGGGACGGTTAGAACACGGTCTTTTGGGGTAGGTTAAATGAGGAGGCGTCACGTACTGTTCCTTTAAACAGGCTGTGCCTGGTTTATTCAGTCCCAGGCACTGAGACTGCCACAGTGCATACAACAAAACACATCAAAACAAAAACTGCTCACCTGAGCGATAACTTAACTTAGATTTCCCTAACTCAGGGTGGAAGTGGCTTTTCCACTTTCCAACAACAAAACAAGGTACTTTTGCAGAGTTAGCCAAATGAATAGAACAATTGAACCTGTGTGGGGAAGGGGCTTCTCCCCACTGTGTTCAGCAGCCTTCCAGGCTCTGGAGAAGAGACCAGAGCAAACAGGAAATCAGTCTTACATACCTGATTTCTAATTAGCATGACAGGTGACAGAAATCCCTCAGTTCCAGCGCTTGCCCAAAACTGTGGGATGGAGTGCATGTATTATAAGGCTGCACTCCCAGGCCAGACAGGATAGAAACTGTTCAGTATCCTGGGAGCCCTATATATGGAATTTATTACCATCCCCTGGTTTCTGTCACATATCCTCCCCCCCAGCTCAGACCCTGAGGGATGAGCGACCATGGATATTAGGGAGTGCATCCTTGACAACCCGTCAGCATTGCCATGTTTGTGCCCTGACCTGTGTTCCACAGAAAATTTAAAGGGTTGTAGGCTTAGGAACCACCTGGTCACTCTAGCATTCTTTTCCCTGTTTTGACACATCCAGGTAAGGGGTGCATGATCTGTGACCAACCGGAATTTTCTCCCCAACAGGTAGTATTTGAGCGTCTCTACAGCCCACTTTATTGCGAGACACTCTTTCTCTACTATGGAGTAATTTTTCTCCTGGGGATTTAGTTTCCTACTTAAATAAAGGATGGGGTGTTCCTCACCTTGAGACTCCTGGGAGAGTACCGCCCCCAGCCCTACCTCAGATGCGTCGGTTTGGACTACGAACTCTTTGGAGAAGTCAGGTGTGACCAACACTGGTTGGGCACAGAGAGCTTCTTTCAGGCTTCTAAAGGCCTGTTCGGTTTCGGGGGACCACTTTACCATAAGTGGTCCTCTTGCTTTTGTGAGGTCGGTTAGTGGGGTTGCCTTAGTCGCAAAATTGGGAATAAACCTTCTATAGTACCCAATTAACCCCAAAAAGGTCCTTACTTGTTTTTTTGTAACTGGCCTTGGCCAACCTTGTATCGCCTCCACTTTGAGTGTTTGGGGTTTGAGTAAACCTCTGCCAATAGAATACCCCAGATACTTGGCCTCCTCCAGACCAATGGTGCATTTAGCGGGGTTAGCAGTTAGTCCAGCAGACCGAACTGCGTCGAGCACAGCTTGGACCTTTGGAAGGTGGGATTGCCAATCTTCACTATGGATTACCACATCATCCAGGTAGGCAGCAGCATACCGAGCATGTGGTTTTAAAATTTTATCCATCATTCTTTGGAATGTGGCGGGAGCTCCATGTAAGCCAAAAGGCAGCACCCTATACTGAAAGAGGCCGTCTGGGGTTGAGAAGGCTGTCTTTTCTTTTGCCCTTTCTGTGAGGGGAACCTGCCAGTACCCTTTTGTTAGGTCTAGGGTTGTGAGATATCGGGCTTTGCCCAGTCTCTCTACAAGTTCATCTACCCTGGGCATAGGGTAAGTATCAAATTTTGACACCGCGTTTAGTTTCCGGTAGTCATTACAAAACCTTGTTGTACCATCTGGCTTTGGGACTAAGACTATAGGGCTGTTCCACCCACTTTGGGATTCCTCAATTACGCCTAGTTTTAGCATTTTTTTAACCTCTAAACTTATAGCCTCTCTTTTGGCCTCTGGGATTCGGTACGGTTTAAGGTTAACTCGGACCCCCGGTTCAGAGACTAGGTCATGTTCAATTACGCTAGTTCTACCTGGCTGTGTAGAGAAGATTTCTTTGTTTCTGCTCACTAAATTCTGAACCTCTTGTTTCTGATGAACGGACAGGGTTTCAGCTATGCTAACCTCTGGGTCAGTTTCTTGACTCTCTGACGGACCTGGGGTTACTAGGGTTGACAAGACTTCTCTATCTTTCCAGGGCTTGAGTAGGTTTATATGGTAAATTTGCTCAGGTTTCCTCCTACCTGGCTGTCTTACCTTATAATTTACTTCTCCCACTCTTTCCAAGACCTCATATGGCCCATGCCATTTAGCAAGGAATTTACTTTCCACGGTGGGAACCAGAACTAGTACCCTATCACCTGGAAAAAAAATTCTGACCCTAGCACCCTTATTATACGTATTCCTCTGTGCTTCTTGAGCTTTCTCCATGTGTTCCCTCACTATGGGTAGGACTGCAGCAATGCGGTCCTGCATCTGGGCAACATGCTCTATTACACTTCTGTAAGGGGTAACCTCGTGTTCCCAAGTCTCTTTGGCTATATCCAGTAAGCCCCTTGGGTGTCGGCCATACAATAGTTCAAACGGGGAGAAGCCTGTGGATGATTGGGGAACTTCCCTAATGGCAAATAACAGGTACGGTAACAAACAATCCCAGTTTTTCCCATCTTTATCGACCGCCCGCCGTAACATGCTCTTTAAGGTTTTATTGAACCTTTCCACTAAACCATCTGTTTGTGGATGATAGACTGAGGTTCTGAGATGCTTGATTTTTAGGAGTTTACATAACTCTTTTGTTACTTGGGACATAAACGGTGTTCCCTGGTCAGATAGAATCTCTTTAGGAATTCCAACCCGGGAAAACAGAACTACTAACTCTTTTGCTATGTTTTTGGCAGAGGTGCTACGTAGGGGAACTGCCTCCGGATATCGGGTGGCATAATCTAATATTACCAATATATGCTGATGTCCCCTAGCAGACTTTATTAGGGGTCCTACTAGATCCATAGCAATCCGGTCAAATGGTACCTCTATTATGGGAAGGGGTACCAATGGGCTGCGGTACGCCTTGAACGGGGCGGTGATCTGACATGCTGGGCATGAGGAACAATAATTCGTAATTTCTGCCAGAACCCCAGGCCAATAGAAGCTTCGGAGAACCTTTTCTTTTGTCTTTTCCACCCCTAGGTGTCCCCCCAATGGATGACTATGTGCGAGGTGTAACACTACATTACGGAATGTCCGTGGTACCAACAATTGTTTAGTTGTAACTGATTTTCTTTTATCAACCCGATATACTAGGTCGTTCTCTACCTCGAAGTAGGGGTAAGCAAGCGACCTATCTGGTTGGCCAAGAGTACTATTCAGGTCCCGTATATTTCCCCTTGCTACCTCTAAGGTGGGGTCCTCCCACTGGGCCTTCTTAAAACTCCCAGGACTGACCTCTAGGTCAGCGAGGGTCTTATCCGGTTCTGGGGTGGTAAGTGTCTGATCAACATCCTGATTTGGGGTATTCCCTACCAAAGTAGTGATGGGGAAGGGAATTTTACAGCACTCCTCCTTTTCCCCCTTCTTATTTGGGCCCTCGTCAACCTCCATTTCTGAAAACGGGAAAGGATTTATTTCTTCTAATACTTCGTTATGGTCCGCTATTGAACTCTGGGCGCTATTCTGAGCGGGGGACCACATTTTTAGAAAATGGGGAAAGTCGGTCCCTATTAACACATCATGTGCCAGTTTGGGTACAATACCCACCTTGAAATCTAAAGAACCAAACTCTGTTTAAAAAAAAACATCAACAGTGGAATATTCATGATTATCCCCATGTATACAACAAATTGCCATTCTTTGTGAACTGTTTCCCTGTTTCTTCTTAATGGGCAAGAGGTATTCGGACACTAGTGTGACCATGCTCCCAGAGTCCAGAAGTGCCCGAACCCTCCTACAATTAACCTTTACAAATGCCCACAGATGGTTATTCAAGGGGTCCTCTGGGCTAGGGCGCATACATTGGGACAACAGCGAATAAGGTTCCACGCTGTTGCATTGCATGGGCTCATCATTTAGTGGGCAGATTTTTGCTGTGTGGCCCCTCTCATGACAATTTACACATTTAGGTACATAGTCTGTGTCCCACTTAGAGCCTTTTCCCGGCTCCCCATGTTGGCTATTGCCCTTAGTGTGCGAACCACTGTTGCTGGTGCTGCGTGAAGGTGGTCGCCGCTCTTCAGCTCCCCTTAACCCCGGTACCCTTTTACCGTCTCTGGAAGAGTCCTGGAACCTCGGGTAGTGGGGTTGCTCCACGACTGTGGGTTGCGGGTGCTCTCCTGCTGCATTGTACCTTTCTACGAGGGCCACAAGCTCATCCGCATTGTGGGGGTCACTCCGACTGACCCAATGGCGTAAGGCAGAGGGAAGTTTCCTCAAGAACTGGTCCATGACCAACCGTTCCACGATGTGGCTTGCTGAGTTGATCTCGGGTTGTAGCCACTTCCGGGCGAGGTGGATGAGGTCATACATCTGGCTTCGGGTGGCTTTATCCATCGTGAAGGACCATGCGTGAAACCTTTGGGCGCGAACAGCCGTGGTTACGCCGAGGCGGGCGAGGATCTCGAACTTCAATTTTGCATAGACGTTAGCTTCGGCTGGCTCTAGATCAAAGTAAGCCTTCTGGGGTTCGCCGCTTAGGAAGGGTGCGATTAGACCAGCCCACTCAGCTTCTGGCCATCCCTCTCTCTGTGCCGTGCGTTCAAACGTGAGAAGATAGGCTTCCACATCATCCGAGGGTCCCATCTTCTGAAGGTAGTGGCTTGCCCTGGTCATTTTCGGAACTGGGGCTGCCGCTGCCAGTGGAAGGTTACTGATAGTCCCCCTCAGGATCTCGAGTTCCTGCTGTAAGCCCTGAGCGAACCGCTGTTGCTCCTCTCTCAGCAAGCGGTTTGTCTCTTGCTGGTTTGCATTCGCCTGTTGCAGGATTGCATTAGTCTCTTGCTGGGTTATTAACAGCTGTCGCTGGGTTTCACTCGCCTGTTGCTGGGCTTCATTCGCGTCTTTCTGGACAGCGACATTGCGTACCAGCGCACTCACCACGTCTTCCATCTTGTTTGGAGAGAGAGAAAAAAAAACTTTTTTTTTTTTTTTTTTTTTAAAGTTCTTTAACCCCCAGACCTTTTAGTGTTCTGCCCGCATTCTCCACCATATGTGACAAACAGCTTACTCCGGGGCTCCGCTGCTTGTCCGGGACGGTTAGAACACGGTCTTTTGGGGTAGGTTAAATGAGGAGGCGTCACGTACTGTTCCTTTAAACAGGCTGTGCCTGGTTTATTCAGTCCCAGGCACTGAGACTGCCACAGTGCATACAACAAAACACATCAAAACAAAAACTGCTCACCTGAGCGATAACTTAACTTAGATTTCCCTAACTCAGGGTGGAAGTGGCTTTTCCACTTTCCAACAACAAAACAAGGTACTTTTGCAGAGTTAGCCAAATGAATAGAACAATTGAACCTGTGTGTGGAAGGGGCTTCTCCCCACTGTGTTCAGCAGCCTTCCAGGCTCTGGAGAAGAGACCAGAGCAAACAGGAAATCAGTCTTACATACCTGATTTCTAATTAGCATGACAGGTGACAGAAATCCCTCAGTTCCAGCGCTTGCCCAAAACTGTGGGATGGAGTGCATGTATTATAAGGCTGCACTCCCAGGCCAGACAGGATAGAAACTGTTCAGTATCCTGGGAGCCCTATATATGGAATTTATTACCATCCCCTGGTTTCTGTCACAATATATATATTTGAAAACATAAATAAAAATACTAAACAGCAACAGTGAATGTCTACTGTGGGTAAGCATTCTCCTGTTGGTTATTACTGTGTGTCAACAAGAGATGTGCACATTTTTCACACAACCAGGCAAAATTAGCATTTTGTTTTTGCACAAATATTTTCGTAAAGGAAATTTGAAGACATCTGCACATCTGGGGTTATGTGACCTTAGGTAACATGGCCTTTAAATGCTGCCATTTTGCAAAAAATATGGAAACAAGGAAAGAAATTGCAAAAGTATTTGCAGAGCATATTTGGATAAATTCCCACATCTCTATTGTCAATGAATGTTCATTTACTTCTCGGCCATAAACACAGCCTAGTAAGTCCACACATCTGTACGCTAAACAAAGAAAGTATTTCAAATATAAATGCATGGCATTTTTATCTATGTAAATAAATTAACTTTTGGAGACCTTGGAAAATGATGAAGAGGACAAAAAGGGCACTTGCTGTTTAGTAGATGAAATAGGAAATCTCTAAAGTGACAAATGTTTATTGTTTAACCAAATAAATTACAGAAAACCTTTAAGTCAAATTTATACTAGAATCAAGGTTGGACTGGCCCTTGGGGAACCAGGGAAATCCCAGATGCTCACCCCTGAAAGGTCAGCACCACTGTTAGTGGGTGGGGGAGAACCAGAAGAGTGGGGGCGCAGACAGCTGAGCTGAAAGCCACCAATCATGATAACCATAATGCACAACACACCCACCGCCACTCAACAACCGCAGGCCAAAACACCACTTGACAACTGCGGGGGGCCCTCTAGATGATGTGCCTCGATGGGCCCTAGATGCCCAATTCTGATACTAATAAGTAATAATATACTGTATAATAATTTATCATCCATAATCATCAATAATGCATTTAAGAATCATTGGATAACAGTATGAGGAACAGATCCGTTTCAAAGACGACTTCAAAGAGTTCTTCAGCTCCTCACCACTGTATGTCTGACGTGAGGTAGTTTGTGCTGCTATACTGCTGTTTTCATTTATACCAAAGAATCTCTGGGACATAACACCTGAGTTACCCCACAGATGTTAGGCTTTGGCAGCAGCTGAAGGGCAGCCAAAGGGTGTCGCCGTTTGCTGATGTTTGGGAATGTTACAGCTTCTCTATTGCAATCTGAAACTCCCCAACCCTCTCATTCCATATACCTAATGTTTCAACTTACCCTGCATTATAGATTGTAAGCTCTTTGAGGCAGGGCCTCTTCTAACACAACACATTGCAGACCTATCCTACCTCTTCTAACACAATTCTAATCCGGTCTGTAAATGTTACATATGCCCATAATCATATCTCTAACTTTCCATGAAATGTCTGTAAATTGAATGTATAACCTCTGTTCATTTAATGCAACCATGTATTATAATAATTCTGTCTTTTCCTGTCTGACTCTTGTGTAACAAAATATTTGTATTTAATATATTGTTCTCAAACTGACTGTAAAATATTATGGTGCCCCCTTAAGTGGAGGCGTGTTATTGCTTTAAAAATAAATTACAGTATGGGGGCACATACATGATGCCTAGCCAATATGGCCGCCTCACCCTGGTCCTCCAACAGAGCCAAGCAGCAAAAAGCAGGCACAGCAGGCAAACTGGCAGCAATCTTGAATCCTCCGACTCACAGATACATGGGAACACACAAATGGCCCCAAAAGCATGGGAAATCCCCTTGCAAGAGGTCTCAAGCTTCTTTAGGAAGAGAGAGAGAGGTGTCACATGGAGCCAGAAAATGTCAGTACACCATGCGAGTGGGTAGACACGAGGGCAGCTCAGATGAGGAGCCACTAATTATTAAGAATGATCTGGAACACCTGTAGGAAATAAAGCGGTCCATTCACCAGGAGAAAACTGAGGTTAAAAAAAGATGTCAGAATTTTTGAAGGCAGAACAGATGTCACTGAAACATTAGTTACAAGTGGCACTTCTCATTTTGCCTGGTGATAATGAAAGGCGAAGACCAAACCCATATCAAAACACCTCATTACTACCTTGAATACCTAAAAAAAATAAAGAATGGAAATAAAGAAAACAGAAAGACTGAAAAGAAGCAGACCACCCAGGAGGACCTGGATTACTCCGAGACGGAGAGGAACAAGTTCTAGATCCGCAGCTGGGGAGGCAACATCAAACGACACTTGAACGTGTTAACAACTTACAATTTAAAAATAATGAAATGGACTAAGCCCTGAGTAACTTGCCACAGGTGAATGTAGCCCTTGGTAAACAGTCTGGGAGAAATCCATAGACACAGACATAATAGATTAACTCCTCACCCGACCAAAGGCTACCAGAATGGAACATATCTTTTTGAGTGATAACTAACATTATGGTTGTTAGAATTATGTTTGATGTTATACCTCAACTATACATTGCTACACTTGCAGTAATATATAATGGGGGGGGGGAGGAATCTACACCCAAAAGATTCCCCCCACGTCAAAAAGCACCCCAAATAAGCAACAAGGGATCCTGGACTCAAGATAGTTGGTTGAGAAACTCAGAAGGAATCACTCCCAAAAAACACAAGGAGAAACATAGTATCCTGTAGAGCAGTGTTTCCCAATTCCAGTCCTCGGGGAACCCCAACAGGTCTGGTCTTAAGGATATCCCTGCTCCAGCACAGGTGGGTCAGTCAGCGGCTCAGTCATTTTGAGTGAGCCCCCTGTGCTGGAGCAGGGATATCCTTAAGACCTGACCTGTTGTAGTTCCCTGAGGACTGGAGTTGGGAAAAACTGCTGTAGAGATATACCACAAAGAAAACACAAAATATAAATGAATACCAGATTTATTACGTACTGTATAATGTGAAGGGTCTTAACAATCCATGCAAAATACATTATTTATTTTCAGATATCAAGAAAATGAAGGGACAGACCATCTTCCTACAGGAAACGCATCTAATAAAAAATGATACCATACTGCTGAATAATAAATGTTTCTCCCGCATTTTTCACTCCACCGCTCCAGATAAAAAACACTTATCTACAGAACTGTTCAATTCCAGTTCCAGTCCTGCAAAACAGACACAAATGGTAGATATGTTAAATTAATAGGCACCATACGAGAACAAGTCACTCTAGTCAACATTTACGCTCCTAACACTGAACAAGCAGGCTTCCTGGAAGACATTACACAAACTCTATCCAAAATTAGAAAGGGAATCCTACTAGTTAACACACAACCCCCTTCAAGACAAAACCTCAATGAGTAATGCACACTTTAATAGGACACAAGTAACTCAAAGATCTTCCAAATGTTCTGCAAATCCCAATTCATATCAGACGCCTGTAGAATTACAAATCTAACTGTGTGGGATTATTCCTTTTATTTCCAAGTGCACAACACGTACTCCAGGTTGGACTACATCCTAATTCTCAAAGCACTGATCCCTACAATCACTCATGCTAAATATCACGCAATCACGTGGTCTGACCATGCCCCTTTAGAATTGCATTTAGATCTCTACAGAAAAACTCAACCCCAAACGTATTGGAGACTCAATGAGACAATGAAATGTAACCCAGAAATTATAGACCAGATAGAGGAGGAGATTATAAACTATTTTAATACCGGTATAAACTGTACGTCTGAGATGCTACATATCACGGTATAGGAAGCTTATAAAGCAGTCACCAGAGGAACATTTATAAGTATAGCGTTATATAACAAAAGAAGAGAAACAAATTAATAAACAAACTCACTCCGAAAATAACTACATTAGAGGAAACACACACACAAAAAACCCACGAAAGAAACAATGGTCTCAAATTATAAATCTGAGAGGAGAACTACATTTACCACTCCAAGATAAGACCGAGCGGGCTCATAGATAGCTCAAACAGCGTTATTACTCTAAAGACAGCAAAGTAGACACCCTCCTAGCAGCCAAACCTAACAATCTCCAAAAAATCTAACTATTAAACAAATTAGAAATAAAGACAACTCCCTAACTTCTGATCCAAAAGAAATATGCAAAAGGTTTGAGGAATGCTACTCCTCACTATACAATTTAAAAGTACCCTCAGAGCCTAATCTGCACAAGGGCCCATCCCTAGTGGAATACATAAAAGATAGCGTACAGTATGTGCTAAATTAGTGTGAAAACAGCGCTAGTGTCACAAATAATACAATACAATAAATGCAATACATACAGTGCAATTAAACTAATAGTCCCATGTGTTGAAGTCCAATGAGCTGCTTAAAAAGTTACGCTGGCGTTCAACAACCAGTTGGAATAGCTGCAAAAAACAAACCTTTCTGGCGCTGGGACAACAGAGTAAATAAAGTTCCTTTCAGGAGTGTCTTAATTCCTTTGAATCAGCTGCAGATCTTGATACCTTAAGAGATAGGAGACAAGAGAAACACAGAACATGACACCATAGTGTATCATCCTTTGGATATAATGGTATCTGATGATCAGGGAAAACGACAAAGGATACTGAATAATATAAAATGTAATAATACTCCCAATGGTATCAATAAAAAGACTGTATACCACAATCTACCATAAAACATACATACTTTTACACTTGTACACTTGGACTTCAATCCATATGAATTGTAGTATATAGTAGCATATAGTGCACGCAAGTATGCAACTTCTTTCCTCCGTTGAGTAGAAAATTTGAAATCCTACTTACAACAAGTAACTAGGACAAAAGCCTTAGTTAGTGGTATTTCACTAGCGCTCCTGATTTAGGATCTATCCGTGGGGTTTCAGTCCATCCGGTAGGACGCACGGCTCCGAATCCTCCAACTCGCTGCCTGCTTGTCCTCACCCGATGACGTCACCACAATGCTCCTTCAGGTACGGTGTCCGCGCTGTGCCAAAATCCTACGCGTTTCCAGACTCAGTATTGCGTGTCTCTTCCTCGGGGTATGTACTAGAGGCTATTGTTAGGCTATTTAAGCCTTGTAATTCATCAGTTAATTGATTGCAGGTCAGTGGGTGATTATAGATCTGCCATCGTTACATAAGCAGTCCTTGTAATATCTTTTCGGATGTACACATATATGTATGACTAATGAGAGTTTTTAACTGCACTAAGTTACATAAGCGTATGCTTAGTTTATTACCCCTTTCAGTGTATATTTCACAGAACAATTGTATGCATTTAACATAGGGACCTGCTACTGAGACTTACCTTGATGTTGGTTAGCAGGCTAGTCAATATTTGATCAAAGGATGTAACCAAGTCTCCTTTGTCTTACAGACTTAGGTTTCAGTATGTATATTTATTTCCCCATGTATTGTTAGCCCAGTGGGAGAAGCGCAGGGATTCATTTTCTGTTTAACCCTTCATTGGTAATGAAGCTGGTATCCCAGCAGCCATGTTTAAATCTCCTGTGTCATGTCACCGGGACATGTAAATGCACATCAGATAGCGGCATCCCTTGCAAGGGCCTGTATCTCGGAAAGCAGGGGTCCCCAGACCTGATATTAATGCTGTTCTGCTCCGGAGACCCGCTGCTACAGTACACTGTTATTAAAAGTTAAATAAAAACATTGCGACCGCCTGTAAGACCTGTGCAGGGAGAAGCCTGTCACCGGAGACCAGGCAAAATACACCTTTATACCGGGATCTTATCATTGAGCAAAGCCAATAAGTAAAATAAATTGTAATCTATTCCGTAGAAACAGGCACACACATTGAATTACAATATACAGAAAAAGATACACTTACTGGGGGTCTGGGGTTGACAAACTAACTTTCCAAGTTGAAATAAAGTCTTTAAAACAGTCCAGTGTTGAAGTGGGGACTTAGAAAACATTCCGGTTTAAAAAGTCCTGCAGCCTTTTTCCTTGCAATCGCAGCAAGGCGTCTCTGGGTCCGGTCCGACCCGTTCTTGCCCTTATGGCAAATTGGACTTCTGGAATCTTGGCACAAACATTTCATCCCTTGGAATCACCGGGAAAAACACTCTCTTAGGAATCTCTGGGGAATCTGCCAAATCTGAGCTATGTCAGAGTTTTTAAAACCTCTGGTATTCATTCCCAGAAACCCTGCAGCCCAATCAAAAAAACCTTAGCAATTTCCCTAGCAACCGATGTGAGCTGACTAGATGGGGTTTCCTAAACACCTGTGTTCCCAGGGGCAGGTAACATATTCTTCTCTGCTCCTTTGCCCCCCATGGTGCGAGGCTCTACTCTGTCTGGGCTAGGCCACATGGATCATATGAGCTGAGGATGTGGGTACTCAAGCAGAACTGCAATTCCCCTCCTGTTCTAACAAATGGTTCACACCGCTAGCCATCTGGTGTCCCTTTCATCAAGGACCAAGGGTTAGACCCACCGGCACCAACGCCCAGGTGGCTAGGAGAGGGAAGACCCTGCTTTGTTTCATGGACACAGTATATCACATTTTAAAACATACCAGCTTTAATAACCTATCCTTTTCTATTCTTCTTTATTAAAATGTGCAAAGTTTATTTGGGGTGTTAGAGTGAAACCTGTAATGCCTGTTATGGTGTTTTTTCTCCCACTAGTCATATCTCTGACCCTCAATAGATACATTTCGTATTTTAATAAAAACCTGCTCAACCTTATCTTAATAAAACCCCTCTCAGTTTTATTTTTGGGCTGGAGTAAACCCTAAACTGCTTATCTGCGAGTTAGAGTCTCCTGGTTAAGAACTGGGCACCCCCTCATTACACTGGGGGGCCACATTAACCCCTTCATGCCCCATTTACCTTTTTTGGTCAATGCTGAAGCAGGACCTCCTAGTGCACAGCGCTTCAATGGAGCCTGGAATCTAACCTGAATACCGGGTACATTTTTGTGGTCTCCAGTAACTTTCGAACACTGCTAAATAGACACAATCTGAAATAAATGTCTCCGTCAAACCTACCTTGAAACTCACAGCCTAGAAATCTCCTGGTCCCAGCACCCCAGGAAAAGTATAACCCAGACAAATCTTTATTGTTGCATAATTTGCACACAGTCACAGTAATGCATGCACAATACCTGGGTCCAAGAGCTAACACCCAAAACACAGTTCTGGGGCAACCAAGTGGGCTTAACCTTTATAATAAAGCCTGGTTACCCCCTCCCCATCACAATGCGGCTTTCTGTGCAGCTCTTACAAACTACGGCCAGATCACACGGGGGAGAACTTTGAGAGAGGCTGAGATACCATCGCTGCTGTCCCGTATTGTTTTGGCATTTTCCTACCTCACTGTTCGTGACTTGTGGAAATGGTTTCAGATTCTTTATGAATACCGTGATAACACAAATGACAAACCGTTCGGTGGGAACATGCCAAACCGTTCGAGATGGCAGCAAAGTTATCGAAGCTACTAGACTAGGTCCCAATATCTTTACTCAATGAGCCAATCCTTCACAACTTCTATGATAGGGAGATGTTAAAATAAGACTAAACAGTTCCCAGCACTCCAATAAGAAAAAAGTCAAAAAATACATGAGACATGAATAGCAAAAAATAGAAATAATTTACAAGTGGGTGAAGATAAGTAAATGACAACCAAGTTATAAATCACATTAGATCAAAGACAAAAAGGTTATGTACAACATGTCTATACACTTGTAGCCCCTGTAAGAAATAGTGGGCTACCTATCCTTCTCCTACAGGAGTAAGCCAAGGTAAGGGCAGGTGCCAGTAGTAATCATGGGTTTTCCCCCCCACCAAGCCCTGCCTTGAGTGATCGAGGTAGGCCCCTGACCCTGTGGCAGGCCTGAGACAGAGGGGAGGTCCTGCTGACATCATAAGGGGCAGGGCTGTATCTATTTAGTGGGCTGCTCCTGTGTGTGTCAGTGTTCAGTCTGTGTTAGTCTGTTGGAGAGTGGAGTCTGTTGGAGTTGTGAGAGTGGAGAGTGCTGGAACAGAGAGAGCATGGTCTGGGAGTTCAAGGAAACAGGAGAGAAGACACTCAGCCATACTGATTAGAGCTGATAGCACTGTAGTGCTGTGGACCATTGCCCCTCACCCTGCTGAGGGGGTGAAGGGGGGGGAGATCTACCCTCACCCAGAGAGTATATCCTGGAGGTGGGGGTTTGGGTATTGAAGCCCCAAAAAGCCCATCCTGCTAGGGTACAGCCTGGAGGAGAGGAGGGGAGGAATATACCTGTATATTTGGAAGCCCTGTTGTACATGAACTGCTGCTGCTGCTGCTGTGTGCTGTATCATTGCTACAAGGACAATAAAGACATTGCTGGTTTTATATAAAAAGAGACTGTGTGTGTGAGATTGGAATCTCTCGCCCTGGGACCAGGGCTTTCTCTGGGAAGATTCCAACCTATCCACTAGGTTTTAATAATAATAATAATAATAATAATAATAATAAGGTTTTGCCAGAGAATGGAGGCGCTGCACCACCACCACTAAAGATGAAGGCATATACCCCAGAAGCCTGGTCCTGTTATCCCCCACACCAACGCGGGAGACTCAGGCCCTCCTGTTCCAAGCAGGTATCCACCACCATAGTACAGGTAGCCAGCCCTCACTACACCCTAGAGGTCCAATCTGCGACCGGGGGGGGGGGGGGGAACATGGGCTACTCACGCATGAATGATAACCATAATCATAGCCATTTATTCTGCCTGATATTTTGTAACCACCACAATAAATACTATTTTATTCTAAAGTCCAGATACTTGTGGAGGAATGTATCACAGCAGAAGATTCCATACATCTGTGTACATCAGTATTAATATGTTTATGGGAAACTTCTAATTTAATTATACATTTACACAGTGAAAGTGACTATGAATTAGTTCATCCCTTAGATTTTTTGAGCGCCTGCTCGTAATGCTGGGAGTCTCTTTTAAGACCTTAGTTAAGTCCTCATCGGATTTCAATATACAGGCATACCCCGGTTTAAGGACACTCACTTTAAGTACGCTCGTGAGTAAGTGCATATCGCTCAATAGGCAAATGGCAGCTCACGCATGCGCCTGTCAGCACGTCCTGAACAGGAATACCAGCTCCCTACCTGTACCGAAGCTGTGCGCAAGCGGGGAGACTATAGAGCCTGTTACAAATGTGTTATTTACATCAGTTATGCACGTATATGATGATTGCAGTACAGTACATGCATCGATAAGTGGAAATAGGGAGTGCTTCACTTTAAGTACATTTTCGCTTTAAATACAGTACATGCTCCGGTCCCATTGCGTATGTTAATGCGGGGTATGCCTGTATGCCAATGTTTGGCGAAGATGGATTTGATGTGTTGCCATCTGGAATTATGTGTGCCTATACATCGAATTTCTGTGCTTGGAGGTTTATTATTAGTATCCCTGTCACTTGACAGAGCTCTATTGTAGGCACGTTTTAGACTCGCCAAAGGATAGCCTCGATTGAGGAATCGTTGTTTGAGGTCATTAGCTTGTTTATGAAACTCCCTCGCTGTAGAACAGTTACGCTTGATACGCAGATATTGCCCAATGAGAATACCCTTCAGCCATGTCGGTGGATGTTGGCTACTTGCTTCCAATAAACTGTTAGTTGCAGTTTTTTTTTCTAAACACAGTGGTCTGAATTACATTGGTCTCATCTTTGGAGATCCTTAGGTCCAGGAATATAATCTCCTTCTTACTATATTCAGTTGTCAGTTTGAGATTGAGAGTGTTCATATTTAGTATTTTTACAAATTCAATGAATAGCACTTCTGGTCCATTCCATATTAGTATGATATCGTCAATGAAACGAAGCCATAAATCTATATGGTCAGTGTATCTTTTTAGTCCTTCAACGAACACATACTGAGACTCCCACCAGCCCAGGTACAGATTGGCATATGTAGGGGCACATGATGTCCCCATAGCAGTACCCTGGGTCTGGTGGTAGTATGTGCTGTCGAAGAGGAAGTAATTGTGACTCAAGACAAAATGTAGTAATTCCATAATGAATTCATGTGAAGAAATTGCAAGCAGTTAATCCATTAGTATGAATAATACTGGAGTACAGTGATTCCACGTCTAGTGTAGCTAGAAGTGTGTTCTCATCAGTACAAATTCCATTAAGTCTCAATAATGTATCCTTGATGTCTGTATCCCTTTTAATGATATATTATCAAAAAACCAACACAGCACTGATTTATCATTATACTATAGTACTATACCAAGTTCTCTAATTTCATTGTAATATTCAATTGGTCCTATGCTTTCTCTCTCCTCCCCCTCCCTGTTTGTTTCCCTCTACTGCCAAAGTAACCCTCTAAACATGGCTGTTCCTTATAATGAGATCACTTGGGGTCTTATCTTGTCCACAAACTTTGCCCAGCAAAAAATATTCTATGTTAAATATCTATTTTATTATGGATCTGCTGCTGATATGATAGATCACAGATGGGCAGTAAATACATTGCCACCAGGTTTTAATGGGATACCTTTAAATGATAGGCATTTAACCATTTAACACCTTATGTCATAAATCGCATACTGCACAGGGGGGAGGGATAGCTTCAGTCAGATATATTCAAGGATTCATTGTTTTAAAGTAAAAACTCTTTCTTGCTTTATTCATTGTAAAACCGCTGAAAGAAGAGGCCAGTGTATCTCGAAATAAAAGCATTTTGTAAGTCACAGAACGGCATCGTTTATTAGTTTTTTATTTTATATATATACAGTATATATATATATATATATATATATATATATATATATATATATATAATAAAGTAAAAACAAGATAGAAAGTTCATGTGAGTGTAACCCCCCTTCTAAGGGGTTCTAGCAGGATAGTATATGCTGGGCCCCACCTTGTGTTGCCATAGGGATACAGATGTCACAAGATACTGTAGTATTTAGGATGGAAGGAAGTTTCTGGAGAGTTAGGTTCCTTGAGGACAAGAGGAGAGTAGCCTTGGGGGTATAGGTAGAACAGATATGACCCCCCTTATTTATTTTGTTATGATAGAGACAGTGCCCTTACAGCGAGGATCAAATTGCCAACAGAGACATGCAGGTATCACATAGTGAGAAACAGACACGCCACAGCGGGCTACACAGAGGGTCTCCGGCTGTCAGAAGATCAGCTCTACAGATCTACAGGATCTATGAATATTCTCCGCAATCAGTAGGGAAGTTGCAGTTCCCAATTAGGGATGGAACATAATTGGTGCCTTCTGAGAACCGGCTTGGATTCCAGTAAAGTACCCCATAGAAGTTGGGCGACAATGAGGGGGCACAGTCCAATACCTGAAATACAACCAAGTAACTACACCCAGGGTCGGCGACAAGGGGGCAGAGCCGGGACAAGTGTCCTCTGCCCGTGGCTGAGGGGGGACTGGCCTGCCAGACAAAGCAACTTCTTTGCCCTGCTGCTGGTCCTCTCGCTGCCGCCACTTCTAACAGCGCTGCGCGCCAGGCTTCTCTGACATCGGAGCACGCACCGGAAGCAAGCTGGGCTCAGCTTCTGGCACGCACAGGCATGAAAGAGAGACCCGGCGCACACCGGTGTCAGAAGCTCGGTGTTGGACAGTCAGTGAGGGAGGCACACAGCTAGGGGAGAGCCGGGTCCGGTGGCAAAAAGAGGACCAGGCAAAGAAGTTGGGTCCTGCCATAGGCCTGAGACCACCCCCATGGTGTATTTTATATGTATTTAGGGGTGGGTTTTTTATATGTATTTGGCGGGTGTATGTGTGTGTGTGGGGGGGGGGTTTATATGTATTTGGAAAGTGGGGGGTTTGTATATATTTGGGGGTGGGGATTTTTTTATATGTATTTGGGGGGTGGGAATGGTTTTGGACTTGGGTCGGTGGTTTTTTTGGTATACATTTTGTGGGGGGGATTGTGTGCGGGTGCGGAGAGAATGAGTGAGGAGGGGGGATTGAGTTAGAGTGGGGTAATTTACGGAGGGGGAGAGAGAGGAGAGAGGGGGTGTAAGAGAGGGTGTGAGGGAGGGAGTGAGTGAGGAAAAGAGGGAGTAAAGGTGAGATGCAGGGTAGAGAAATACATGCGAGGTGCGGGAGAGGGATTGAGTAAGAGTGTGGTGTGTGGATAGAGGGGGGGAGAATGAGAAGGGGTGAATGAGGAAGAGAGGGACTGAGACGGATGGGAGAGAAATATATGGGAAGAGGGGGGAATAGAGGGGGGCTAACGTGGTGTGAAATGGGGGGGCTCACAAGACCGCTGACACCGGGCAGGGGGGGGGGAGGCAGTCATAACTCTAGTCTTGGGCCCAAGGAAATCTGTCTGCGACCCTGACTATAGCCCTCTGTGAGTGTTAACAGTGGTGTGAAGAACTCTAAAGGGGTGGCAGGTGTAAGATGGACCTCAGTGGGCAGAACATTAGGTAGAAACAAACACATAATGGGGTCAATAGTGAATACTGTAGGTATCAGGGTCACAGGCAGTGGTCGTATGCCTACAGCGAAGAGGCAGGGAAAGGACAGGAACAAATGGACAGGTCTGGGAAGCATGACCAGGGCTGTGATGCAGGAACAGGGCTGGGCAAGCCAAACACAGGCAAGGACCTTTAATCAGAAGCTAAGACTCAACGTGGCACAGGTACAAAGAACAGGTCAGGAAACAGAGAACAGCAGAACAGAGTCAGAGCAACAAAACAAAGACAAGAGTAAAACAGAAAACAAGAAACTATAAAGGCAGGGAGAAGACAGGACACTAATAGAACCAACAGGAAACAGTAGAGGGAAATCCCAGAGGACAAGAGCAGCAGCTTACCTGGTGGACAAGCAAGGAAACTGTGAATAGAGTGAGAGTTTAGGTATACATATCTGGGACAAGTGGGCACCCAGGAAAACACTGTGCATGAGTAAACATGATAATATAGAAACAGTACAACAGTGTCACATGTGTGATGTGTCCCCATACCTGGGGACGTGAATAAAGATGAGTTGTACTATAAAAGTTCCTGGCACCCATCATTGTCACCCTCGCTACCTCATTCTGAATCCAGCACCCTGAATTGAGTTAACCTACAGTATGCCCTAGTAGCCAAATATTGCACACGGATGTAAACTCCCTAGGAGCTAGACAGGGAGGCTTACATGAATGTATCACTACAGATAACATGTTTTGGAAATAGATAAATTAAACGACTGTTACTTTGGAACTGCTGCAGTACTCTATTCTCAGTTACTGTAGGTACTGTACGAGCCTCTGATTTGCTCATTAGAAAAGCCATATGTTTTTGTTTTGTCTTCTGGACTTCTTTTGCCCTTTTATAGCCTTGGTGGTGCTGAATTCGCAACCATGTTATCACAAAGGCCCATAGAGTGCAGGCCAATATGGAATACCAGAGAAGAATCAATTGATTGATCTTCATGGTTGTCGTCATGCAGTTTCGCCAGTAAGGTCAATGCTAAGGTCCTATATTATATTAGGTGCCTAATTGGATCCATTATAAATACAGTCTTTCCTCTTCATGATCATTCCTTTAACACAATAATGGCTGATTATATATTTTTCACACTTTCACTGGATTTTCACAAACATAGCTTTGTGAGTAGCATTGTTAACAGGTTTTTCCGTGGACTGACAAATACGGAGTTTACTTTTCAATTGCCTTCATATTCCCTTTTTCCTATTTACATATGTAAACCCCCACCCCCTAAATGAGATTTGTGTGTTACCTGTAGGCTCCCAGGAGGCTGAGTTGCCGTGATGGTAGGTGGGAGCTTGGGGTACAGGGGTCTTTTCCTCCGGTTGGTGCAGCGCCTCCATCCTGCAGAGCTCTGCCAGGGACAGAGATTCATTCCTGCAGGAACTTTCCTCCTAGTAAGAAGCACTCTGGAGTCCAGCAACAATGCAACATGTCTTTTATTCAGGGGTCTCACAGCACAGATACATCCTTACAGCAATACATAGGCCTTCTCCTCCTAAGGCAGCCTGACCCAGGGTTATCCTTCCCTCCCTGGTCAATACCTGACTAGTTCCCCTAAGGGGAAAGGCCGAGCAGCCAGAGCCCTGGCTACTCTCTGCACTCAGAACTCTCTTCTTCTCTCACATCCCTATCTCTCCCAGGGGCATACCACCTCCCTCGGCTAGACACAGCATAGTTCCCTGACTTATTCACCCAG